>NW_015540881.1:500116-508523 GCF_001515605.1 Sinocyclocheilus anshuiensis | reverse complement strand
TTTCACAACATCATATGACCCATATAATAATAGCGATAATATTATTGCACTATTTAGTTAGTTTTTAAAAATAAAATAAACAAAATAATAAAGTGTGATAATACTATTATATTTTAATATAAAAAGGGAGTATTAAATACAAATACAATTATTTAATTTTAAAGTAAACTTAAAAATAAAATGCTAATAGTTACTTCTTTTTATATATATATATATATATATGAATTTTCATCATTTTCAACCTGAAAATCAGCAGGCTTTTATTTTGGTGGGTTGCCGGCAAGTAAGTAGAGCGTCAGTGAATGAAATGTCACAATTTTGCATTGTGCTTTGAAAACGGCAGCGGGTAGCCTAGATTTATGCTTTCAATTTGAATAGAAATCTTATACAGAACAGTTTGTCGATCTAAAATGGTAATTGTGCATTAACAGCTGTCATCCATGTCGGTACGCAAATGCGCTGTCAGAACTTATTTATACAGCGCATTTTTTATTTTGGTCGCACATGCGGAACTGCGGACCACTTATGTGCACCCCTGTGTATACTGTATCAACTATAGGCTACTGTATGCATTTGGGACAGAGGACCTTCTTTGTGATCGCTATCATTTATGCAGTTCATTACTGACATTTAATTAAACTTAGAAATGTTAAATGCTTGAATATATATAATCATTTTGCTTGAAATTGTATCTGTTATGTTACATTATTACTGCTGCACGACTCATCAGTTTCTCATTTACAACGATATATTTGTAATGTGCATCTTTCTAATTTTTAATCTTTATTGTTAATACATGTATATTAATAAGAAATGTGATTTGCATATGTGTATAATTTAGTTCAGTGATGTTATACAGTGTTGTAGCCTAATCTTTTGTATTTTCTACATTTCTTTGTAGGAAACCACACACACACACTCACACATAACATCCCGAGCTTGTAACGCACATGATATCACAGCCTATCGTACATGACTAATAAAAATCACAAAAAAATTATTATAATATATTATTATATAGGCCTACTATTTGATATCAAACAAAGTGAGTAAATTGAATTAAAGTAAATTCAATCCAAGCAGTTTAAGATTTTTTAGAACAGGCTCTTTTTTGCATTCTTCTGAAGGTGCTCCGCCTGCGCTTGCGGTGTTGAATGCGTTGTTTTTAGATGATTTAAACATGTTAATTACACAAATAAAATGTTTAGCGTAGCCTAACTCTGGACAAACAGTGTTTGATTAGCCTATATTTAATTTATTTATTGTAGACGTTATTTCTAAGTGAAGCAACATTTGCTGAAATATCCACAAGAAGAGCGCACGGTCATCTGTCGATCATTTGCCCTGAGTTTGGTCTTTTAAAAACACTCTCAATTAATGCATTAAGCCAGGTTAAGCGTTTTAGAATGTCCCCGTCAAGGTTGCATTTGTTACTTATAGCAACAGTAGACTAAATTAAGTCGTGATCATGAGAAAAAAAGTTACAAAAAAAGATAATAATGCATGGCCACTTAGAACTTCCGTACAATTACAGATTAAAAGAAAGGAATAAAATGTAGGCCTACTGTAATAAGTGTAGAATTGCCTTGTCTGTTTACTCACTTGCATCAATCAGAGTGAGAGAAACAGTGAGAGATGTTGAGACAGGTAAAAAGCATTTGGGTAATAGTGAATATTGACCTATTGTGCGTACCGTTGTTGCTCCCGCTGTTAGCAGGGGATAATCACTGCATTTGGGGTAAAAAAGACAGAATTATGTATTGTGCCAAGAAGGTTGTCTGTTCGTTCACAGAGTCATGAACTGATTGGCAGCTGCCTTTAGCAGAGCCTTTACCGATTACCTCCATTGATCAAAGCATTCGGCACGGTCATCTGTGAGTGATGTCACCTCCAGATACAAACACGCCCCATAGTATAGTCCCGCCCCTCACATTGATTGACAGATTTCCATGTAGACATCGGAAATTCAAATGCAAAAGGAATTGTGATTCCATTTGAGTTTTGGTAGGTTACATGCACGACGCAGAGGGAGTGAATAAGCAAATGTGGTAATTAATATTGGTATTTAAATATGACAGGCTCATAACTCGTAAGAAATGGGAAATACAGTTGCAAATGGACTTTGCTTTTTCATTTGGAATGTGGCAGTCACTGTGCGTTCGCGAAAGCGAAAATGCAAATGGTAATGCAAAATTTGCAGTTGCATTTGGATTGTCACAATTTATGCGTCCACATGTGGAAAACACAATTGAAAATACAATTTGCAATTCCTTTTGAAAAGAGTCCTGAATATTCTTCCATAAGTCTGCCTGCCTGAGATGCAAATTCACTCTCTGACAGCAGGTGGCGCTTATGGAACATCAGCGAAATAGTCTTTCCTTGGTTACTGCTGTAAACAAACTAGGGCTGCACTTATAGGCCCTGTCCCAAATGGCACACTTCGTGTGCACTTTCGGTCTTGAGGACTTACAATGGCCGCTACGTGCGCGTGTCCGTTAAGTCCACAAGACTGTAGGGTGTCCCATTTGTCATTTTAGCTTTCAGAAGGGTGCTCGCGAGTGCCCCCTTTGCGGCCGCTATGTGCCCTCGATCCCCACTTCTGCTGAGCCCGCAAGCCTGCGAGCAACGCAGCCGACTTCTACCCGGCAGTCAAAGTGGCATTACGTCACGAAAATGAGGACTCAGAGGAAGACCGTGAGGGTTTAGGGTGCCATTTGGGACAGGGCCATAAACCTTCTTTAAAGGCACAATATGTAAGTTTTCGCCGCTAGAGGGCGCGTATTCAAAACAAACAAAGAAGCAAAGGTGTAGTTTGACAAAGCCGTGACTGAGTGCGGAATAATGGGAGTTGTCGTCTTCATCCACACAGCCGATGCAATCTGACGGGACTCAGGCAGAAATCATGTTAGTCAGCAAAATATGTAACACTGTTCTAGTGATTTTTGGATATTTTAATAAAAAAATCTTACATATTGTGCCTTTAAATGCATTGTACAAGATGAAAGATGAAAAGAAAATACCATCTCAGAACAGTCGGTTCCCTTCAGTGATACATTAATATAGGGCTGGGCGATATAGCTAAAAAATGTATCAACGATATAAACGCCTAAAATGAAATACGGTGCAACATGCCGCAATCGACACTGTCTGTTCATATTCACTTTGTTACCAACAGACGTAATAGATTTAATTTGTTTGTGCAGGGGCATTTTTGTCGAATTTAGTGGCATTTTTGCCCCATCTAATTTCTAATGTTTTATATGCAGATTAAATAGGTCTTTATTGTATAGGTCTAATTGTCTCCCAAGGCCACACGAGGGCGCAATGAGCAAAATAATGCAGCGCATTTAGCAAGAAACTCTATAAAAACGTGCATTGTCTAAATTAACTCATAAAAATAAAATATAATTTCGTAAATTGCATAAACAATTATGAACAAAACAGCATCATGTATTTATGCATTGCTTAATCCAAAGAGCCGAAGCGCCATTCACACAGACTGCATTTAAAAACATATGAGATGCAGTGAAAAGGAATAAACCTCCACAAATCCGTGACGTGTTTTCTAAAAGTTTAAACTGTTTTAACTTTGCATGGCTTTCTATACATCTCTTCTGTGAGACGTGAGTGCAGCAGTCATATTTGTCCGTCTAAAAATACGCTGAATATGCGTTCTGTGTGAATGGCTTGGTTTCGGTTTTAACCCATTCAAGATCTTCTCTGCACTGAGCTTCTATATTTCTCTAATATTTTGAATGCATAACACAGCAGCGGCGCATCTCGTGGGCTAGACTAACAAAACATTCAAATGCAACAACGTCACTTACATCATCACCGCATCTCGTGTGCCACTGATGACGCTCCCTGATGCACACCTAACATTCAAATGCAAATGTTTATTTTAAATTCGACTAATATTCATTCTTTATTCACAATCTCCTCATCACAGGCAGGCACAGCACTCATTTCAGCATGTGTTCGTATGCAAATTATTTGCACTCAAATGCCCCCAAATATATTTTGAGGTCGCGCTGATTAAATTCCGGGAGCATATGCGACCAAAATGGTCGCAATTTCGAGCCCTGGGATTGGAATGACGTGAGGGCAATTTGATAACAGAATTTTTGTTTTTTGGGTGTGCTATTTCTTTAACCTTTGTTCTGTGATGATAAATCCTTTGGTGTTCCCATTCAAAAAATAAATAAATAAATACACTAGCCTTTTAAATATTGCTTTTAAATCTCTTTTATTTATGTTTGATCACCAAATCTTGGATTCAGTCTTTTTGTCAACTTGTTTTCTTTCAATTAGTACGGGCAATTTTTGGTTGTTGTTAAACCCTGTGTGAACTAAGTTAGTACATTTTTGTCAGTATTAGTTAATTAATGCAATAAAATTAACTGGCATTTTTGGGAAAAAGAAAATCCTGAACACATGGACCGTCACAAAACATGAGGGTTATACGCAGCCAATAAACCATGTATAGAAAGGGTGCTGTTTAATATTAATTGCAAATTATATGACCATCCTCAATATCTCTGCACCAACATTTAATAATCATGAAACTACACAACCTCCTTGCTGGCCATATTACCTATTCAGTCCTTTGTTCAGTCCAATTGAGTGCAGTTAAGAATGGTAGTGTTCATTCATTTATTCATCTAAAATCATAATTTTAAGGGGTGATGCAAACATTTGTGACCCTGGAACACAAAACGAGTCTTAAGTTGCACGGAAATATTTGTAGCAATAGCCAACCATACATTGTATGGGTCAAAATTATTGATTATATTATATTACTATATTTTTCTTTTATGCCAAAAATTATTAGGATATTAAGTAAAAATCATGTTCCATGAAGATATTTTGTAAATTTCCTACCGTAAATATATCAAAACTTAATTTTTGATTAGTAATATGCATTGCTAAGAACATTTTTTGCGCACTCATCATCAATGGGAAGCTTATTTATTCAGCTTCAGATGTATAGCCTAAATCTCAATTTCAAAAAATTGACCCTTATGACGGGTTTGGTGGTCCAGGGTCACATTTGATGTTTTTACAACTACCTGCTTTTCATTTATCTAGCATATGTAATAATTGCTATATATATGTAATATATTACATATGCTTTAAAAAAATTAAAGTAAAAGTGTATTGATATAAATTGCCATTTCCTTCATAACTTTTGAGTAAATGCTGTTCTTTAATCTCCAGCATGTTATTATTTTACATAAATTTCACTAAGCCATACTTTATCTGCATGCCCCTCTTTAGGTGGAGAGAATAGTAGGCAAACGTAAGAACAAAAAGGGCAAGACTGAGTACCTGGTCCGCTGGAGAGGCTACGGCTTTGAGGGAGACACCTGGGAGCCGGAGAATCACCTGTCCAGCTGCGTCGAGTTCATCCATGAATTTAACCGGCAACACAGCGAGAAGCAGAAAGACGTAGCTTTACTCCGTTCCACACGTAGCTCTCCCAGCACAGCCGGAGGCAACGCCCGCAAACAAATCAGCAGGCCTCAGCAGTCCTCAGTGAGTCCTAACACAGCGAAGACCTCTCCCCCCACCCCAAACACACCCTCCACAAAACGGCTTCAGCCAGCACAGCATTCACCGCACAACAGCGATGCGCAGCAGCAGAAGAGTAAGCGATCGGCTGGCGTGAGTAGCAGTGGCACAGTCACTGACACGGCTCCGACGGCAGCGCCGACAGCTGCTCCCACTGTGAGTGCGCTGCGGCGTAGTATGGACCTGGCTAAATCTGGCATCAAAATCCTAGTGCCGAAGAGCCCAATGAACAGCCGCACTGACACAGAGGAGTCTCCCAGTGAGGCAGCGCACAGTCTGGAGCAGGGAGGCCAAGAGCCAGATGCTGTGCCCCCTGAAGTGGCCTTGCTGGAGAAACCCGCCAGAGCTGTGCGTGTACAAGGAGAGGAACGGGCTCGTATGGGCACGAGGCCCAGAACGCAAACAGCCCTTCTGCCACCGCAGATTCCCATTACCCCCGCTGCCGTCCGCACATTAAACGGGAAAGGTAGAGTTCTCTCGACTTACACTGAGAACATTACACTACATTCTTTTGAGGTTTAGTAGAGTGGGTTTTAGTTCCAGGCCTGGAAGCACCATTAAATATGTTTGTTTCAGCCCTACTCGTATAATTTAATGGATTGTGTGTTTCTAGTCATGGAACAGCACAATAAACGCTAATAAACAAGCACTTGATGAATGAAAGCAAATGTGTTGCTGCAGAACATCAAGTGATTTTTGAGGGTACCTCCAGGAGTTGATTCAGAAGGCGTATGTTATCCTGAATATGATGCTAGTTTTCCATTAAAATTAACATTGCTACAATGGTCTTGATTTGTAAAACGGAAGGAAATAATTTTAAAATGTAATAGGTCTAACTTGTAATAATTTGTTTATACTTGCATATGCAGATGACTTTAACTAAAATTAATTAATTTCAGGCCATGATGTTGCATCCATAAATATACACAACCTTTCAAAAGTTCAGTTCAGTAAGATTTTTCAGGGTTTATGAATGAAGTCTCTTATGCTCACCAAGACTGCATTTATTTGATCAGAAATACATTAAAAACAGTAGTATTTTGAAATATTATTACAATTTAAAATAAGAGTTTTTTTTTTTTATTTGAATATAACTTAAAATGTAATTTATTCCTGATGGCAAAGCGTATTTTTCAGCATCATTCCTCCAATCATCAGTGTCACATGATCCTTCAGAAATCATTTGAATATGCCAATTTAGTGTTCAAGAAACAGTTCTTATTAATGTTGAAAACAGCTTAATTTTTTTTTTAAGTATTTTTAAAAAAAATGTATATATTTATTAATATTTACAAAATAATAAAATAGTGTTTTTATCATATATATATATATATGATTATTACTACAGTATTGCTATATTTTATTTATATCATATTTTATTAATTCACTTTTGCTTTTGATGTTGTTTCATAGGCGTGACTACCCTCATGGAGGCCTCGTCTGCAAATGGAACAGCCATTACTCAGAGTGCTGCGGCAGGAGTGATGAGCAGCTCAGGGCTGACAGGCAAAAGGCGTTTTGAGGACCGTGCAACTTTCGACAAGCGTCTGCGCTTTAGTGTTCGTCAAACTGAGAGTGCTTACCGCTACAGGGATATTGTAGTTAAGAAACAAGATGGCTTTACACACATTCTGTTTTCTACAAAGACCTCTGAGAACAATTCACTGAATCCTGATGTGAGTACAAATATATTTCATGTTAGAAATGTTGATTTGACTTTAGATTTAAAATGCATAAAAAGAGTTTGTTCTATTTTTAAGTATCTTGACATTTCACTCATTGGTTTTTATAGTTTAAAAAGTAAAAACCTCAATCTGAATACCTGAATTCAGGCTGGATGGTATGACAGTAGAAAAAAAAATCTGATGCCATACAGTACATGTATAGTGTTCTCTCCAGACTGTGTGACAGAAAGGCGCATGTAATGGAAGCCATTTTGTTTTGACACGTCTTGTCACATTCTGACATAGACACAGTGTAACTAGGTTTCTATTATATATGATATTACTCGTACTGTGATATTGGTCATTCCCCCCACCCCACTCTGAAGTGATATAACATCACTCAAATGGTTTCCAGGTAATGAAAGAGGTTCAGAGTGCCATGGCCACAGCTGCAGCTGATGACAGTAAACTTGTTCTACTGAGCGCCGTGGGAAACGTCTTCTGCTTTGGCCTCGACTTCATCTATTTTATTAGGCGGCTCACGGATGATAGGAAAAAAGAAAGTATCAAAATGGCGGAGACAATCAGGTACAAAATGATGAGAATATAAATATTATGACAGCTATTTTACCACCATATTTCAGGGAACTGTTTTGTAATAGTAGCTATATATAAACCAATGTTTTCTGTTGTCTTCAGAACTTTCGTCAACACATTTATTCAGTTCAAGAAGCCCATCATTGCTGCTGTGAATGGGCCTGCTATTGGGCTTGGAGCGTCTATCTTGCCCCTGTGCGATGTCATCTGGGCCAATGAGAAGGCTTGGTTCCAGACTCCTTACACAATCTTTGGCCAAACCCCAGATGCTTGCTCCTCTGTAACATTCCCTCTCATCATGGGAGTCGCCTCGGTGAGTACATCAAGTGTGCCTCTGCATGAATAACTTGTCCTTTTATGCGCACTGGCTGATCTTAGCCTGAAAAATAAGCTTTTTATAACGATATTTGTGGAAAATAAACAACATTTATGACACAGTTGTTGTCCGATTTCTTTGGTGATTTCAAATAAGAAAGCTTAGTGAACAGTTTTGGAGAACTTGATGTTTCCCCATTCAAAGAGATAGGAGTTGCACTTGCATGCCCGAGAGGCGTTTCAAAGATGGCCGCCGAGTG
>NW_015540881.1:489751-500072 GCF_001515605.1 Sinocyclocheilus anshuiensis | reverse complement strand
AAAATATATTTCACTTAAATCATTAACAGATTAACAAAACGAAAGAAAAAAATTGTGCTGAGTTTCGGAGAGTAATTGTAAAGCGCTCCGAAGTTCACAGGAAAAAAAAACACGGCAGAAAGCAGTTTTCTTTATTTTACAAAAGCTTTACAGGTAATTTTGCTACAAACATTATTTTTGAATGCAATAATAAAATGCAACGTACAGCCTACTAATTTAGGCAGTTTTTTTCCTCTCAAAATTAACGCTTATAGGAGTAGCAGGTTTTTTTTAATCCATGCTGCAACATTTTTAAATATCTTGAAAAAAAAATGATTTAATGTTTTTATTGCGTTGACAGTTTTTTCTTTTGTTTAATACATTTGGTCTTTGGTAAATCTAGAAAAGATGATGCTGTATTGGCTATGATTAAGAGAGATCATTCAAGACTCTTCATGATTTTTTTTCTTTTTGAGTACATTAAACGCTGTACTTTATTATTATTATTATTATTATTATTATTATTATTATTATTATTATTATTATTATTATTATTATTATTATTATTATTATTATTATTATTATTATTATTATTATTATTATTATTATTATTATTATTATTATTATTATTATTATTATTATTATTATTATTATTATTATTAGCAAAGAAAAAGTTTAAAAAACAACGTTATTAACCGGTATGTTGTCTACTCAAACCGGTTTCACAGAGGAATGCAGGAACAGAAACGTTCAAATACCGATTCTGCTCCGAGTGAACCAATCTTTTTTTTTTTTTTCTCGTTTTTAAGCCCTGCTTTATGCAATTTACCAATATTGGTATCGGAATCAGCCAATAGTTGTTTGTTCAAATCGGTATCGACCAAAAAAAATCCTACCGGTGCATCCCTATGTGACAGTAAACGCATTTACAATCTTACAAAAGATTTATTATTTATTAAGATTTATTGTTAGATAAAGAAGTTAACACTGTTCTTTTAGAACTTTCTATAAATCATAGAATTCTGAAAAAATGTATCCGTTTTTTTTACATTGATAGAAATAAGAATAATTGAGCACCAATAATAATTAATAAAGATCATGTGACACTGAAGACTGCAGTAATGACTGTGGAAAATTCAGCTTTGCATTCACAGGAATAAATAAAAGGGATCATCTGTCTGATAATAGTCTGTATGAGCAATTTCAATCTGGCTTCCGTTCACATCATAGTGTTGAGACTGCATTAGTTAAGATTTCCAATGATTTAATGACTTTGATGAGTTTACATCAAAGCCTTCATATTTTACTCCTGGGGTTCCACAGGGCTCAGTTTTAGGTCCTCTCTTATTTCTTATTTATCTTCTACCTCTTGGTAATATTTTTAGGATGTTTGGTATTCAATTCCGCTTCAATGCTGATGACACCCAACTTTACCAGTCCTCTAAACCCACCTCTACTTTTCCTCTGTCTATCCTCTCAGATTGTGTAGCTGAGAGTAAAGACTGGTTTACATCAAATCTTCTTAAACTAAATATTAGTAAGACTGACATTCTTCTTCTTGGTACAAAAACCAATCTGTCCAAGTCTAAATGTTCCTTAATGAATATAGATCATTTTCCAGTGTCTGTTTCTGAACAGGTTAAAAGTTTGGGTGTCATCTTTGACAGTGTTTTATCATTCGAAGCATATATAAACCGTGTCATTTCGCTCTGTATATTTCCACATACGTAATATTAATCGACTTCATCTGGCTCTTTTGGTAAAGAGCACAGCAATTCTTGTTCACGCTTTAGTCACTTCCTGTATTGAGCATTGTAATGCTCTTTTTTTTTTTATGGTCTGCCTTCAAAGCTTCTCAATAAACTTCCGTTAGTACAGAATTCAGCTGCACATATTATTTGCAGAACTCCTATAACTGAACACATTTCTCCCATATTACAACACTTGAATTGGCTCCCAGTTCAGTACCGTATTGACTTTAAATCCTTCTTCTTACTTACAAGGCACTCAATAATACTTATCTGACCTCCTTCATATCTACACTCCTACTCGCACTCTAAGATCATCTTCTGTACTCACTCCCACACACAGATTTATTTATTAATGTGTGATTATATATATTTTTAAATGGATTATGAAAACTTAAATTATTCTAATAGATTTTTAGAATTTTTACAACTCTTTTGCTTTAAAACATCTACAAATGTTAAAACTACAAATAAAATGCCAACATCAAAATCATTTGTTTATAATCTCTGCACAGGAGAGACTTGGTGTTCCAAAAAAAGGAAATATATTTGTATCAGCATCAGCTATCAGCCAAAATGAGTTGAAAAATATTGGTTATCGGCAAAAATCCAATATTGTGCATCCCTAGAATTCTGATTTCTTGTTTCTCTACTGTCAATGTAGGCTAATGAAATGCTACTGAGTGGGAGGAAGTTGACAGCTCAGGAGGCTTGTGCCAAAGGACTTGTGTCCCAGGTTCTGTGGCCAGGGACCTTCACACAGGAAGTCATGGCTCGCATCAAGGAGCTAGTATCTTGTAATTCAGTTGTAAGTCATCTTTTCATTTGTTTGTTTTGTTTTTTTTTTTCTTCTTGTTACATTTTGTCAATGCATACATCCACACAATCCCTTCAACTTTTCATATTGTTTTTTTTTCCTGTAATGGTCTTTCATTGTAACTCGTGTGCATTTGATTCTAATAGTCTTTTTAGAATAAATTGTAAATAAGCTTTATCCTTAAAAAAAACAGCCTAATTTTCATTTTTGGGTGAACTAACCCTTTAAACATGCTTTAAACCCTGCTTAGACCCTTGAGGATTTTGAATCATTGATACATCATGTATTTTTTGTTCAAATGCCGTTGTGATAACACTTCTTTACAAATTCACAATGCATCCACATCCATAAGTCATGTGCCTTCTTTTCCTTTTCTTCCTGATTTTGTTCCCCTCATTGTATTTGTCATGCCGATGCTGCCGGAAACGCTGAAGGTTCTGCGTGAGTCCAAAGCACTGGTGAGGAACATTAACCGGGCCGCCCTGGAGCAGGCCAACGAGAGGGAATGTGAGGCACTTAAGAGGGTCTGGGGCTCTCCTCAGGGCATGGACTCCATACTCAAATATCTCCAGAAGAAAATCGATGAATTCTAAGTCAGTTAAATGTCCTACGGGTGTCAAAACCTCCATCCTCAAGTGCCTGATGTTATTTAAACAAGGTTTGTCAGTGGTTACTTTTTTAGTAGGATTTTTTATGGAACAGTGGAAGACTGGCGTGGTCAAACCCGCACTTCATCTTCGTTCAACTTTCATTTTCTTCAGACTGCAGAAAGCAGCGTCTCATTCTGCTACACTTGATAATGACTTTAATGCAGTTTGTGATAAATCTTGCACTGCGCAGAAGGACAAAATGCCTTGATATATGTCAATTCCTGTCATCTTTCTGCTCAATTTCTGTTGTATCAAGTAATGACTTGCTTTGTCATAGAGGTAATACGGATTTGGGCTACTTTTCGAAGCACCACCTATGCAGACTGTTTGAGAAAAGATGGATAACATCAGTGTAATTCAAGAAAGGGATGCATGAGACTTGAATAAGTTGAATTTTGCCCGTTTTGGATATCGCTACACTAACAGATTGTAATTAGAATCAAGTCTTTAGCAGGCTTTTCTTCAGCAGGTACTCTTTATTCAGCTAATAGAAGTCATCTCAAGCCTTGTTCATCTTGAGTATTCATGCAACTCCTGCTGGCATTTACATCGGCCAGCCCTTTGAAGTCCTTTTTATGAATAGATACAGTTATATCAAGAAAAACAGACACTGACGGCAACAAAAATGACACCAGTGCTTAGAGATTTAGCATCAGTGCTGTTATACAGACTTGAAACCTACTAATTGAATTTTTGATTTACATAACGATCAAATTAACAAAATGACTACTTAAGTACATGTGGATTTGCAAGGCTCTGGCTTAGTAGGAATTAACATGTATCAAAGTTAACTTTTGCTGGCTTAACTTTAAAAGTTTTCTGCTTAGAGTTTTATTTGTATGTTCTTGACGTACAAACTGCTTTGGAGTAATATACCACCAAATAATTTTGATGTAAATGTTGATGACAGTATTTCTAATTTAATAACTTATGACATTATGAAATTGATTGAGGTATGTTCCTCATGAGTCAATAAAGGATGCTGGCGTTTTTAAATCTGCTGGTTCAAACAGACTGGACTGCTGTATCATCAGAAGAGCCCTGGAGATTAAACAACCATCTCTAAGGGAAGATCCTACTGAAATCCATCCCAAACATCTGTAGTGTGACTAGCTAGTATGCACTGTTATTAAATGGAATGGATTTCTTTCATTACAATTTTTTTATAACATGGGTGGGGATGGAGTCAGAAAATGGGTTGCGCGACTGTCCACATAAAATTGCATAAAATGTGACTTAGCAAACATATTTTCCCCTAGTGCTAAATTCCTACCTCTCAAAATCCATATTTAGATTTTTAGCAACGAAGCGTCCTGTTCAAAATCTCATGCTATAGCATGTTTCTGGTACAGATATCTATGCACTATTCCTTATTCCGTATTGTGTATGTTTTTCCCTTCCCAAATGGTTTTGTAAAATGAATTCTTGTTTACAAAATTATATTTATGATTGTGGAAATAGAATTGTTTTGATGATTTCTATTTTACTTATTGAATGCTTTTGTTCAGTTATTTTAATTGGAGATTTTTCCAAAACAATGTGGCAGGTTATATTTGATTATGAAGTGCATTGTGACATTAATAATGTCTAATACCTTTTAACTTGATATGTAAACTCCGCTTCATTGACTTGTAAACTGTCAATGAAACTTTGATCTGTGATAATTAACATTCAATATCTGTTAATAACCCTGAAACGCAAAACCAGAAATGCAATCCTAATTTTCTTAATGCAGTTTTGCAATATCTGAAATTTGTTTAATTGTGACATTATTTGAGCTCAACCCTCTCTCTATTATGGATGTCTTTTGAATTCTGTATACAGGGTATTGTAGTTTGATGTAAAACATTGCTGACTCTATACCTGAGGAAAATAACTTTGTTCCAGTCACTTCACTGACAAAATTATATCTATTATCAGCATTTTTGGACTTTCAGCATAGCTGTACATAATATGTGATCTGCCTTTAGTTTCAAATGCTGGTCAAAATTAGATTTTATATATATATATATATATATATATATATAATGGCAAGGCATATTTCTTATAGTTGATATACTAAATGCTATATTGTACAATCTGTAAAGATTATTTTTAGGTTTCTGAACATGTAACAGCTGTGAAAATGACTGGTCCAAATAAATTGATATTCTATACATTTTTTTACTTACTGTTGTCCTCTTATAATTTAATAAAAAAAAACTTGAAACAGCAGCATACATTTTATATTTATGTTTGTATTTTACATTATAACAAAGTTGCATGAATTAAAAAAAAAAAAAAAGAGGTCCCTCAGTGTCAAATGTCCACTGTTTTAGGGTGGGCAGCCATCTTGAGCACCGGTAGCCATGTGTAACCAGTAGTCCTGATTCTTGAAGCAAACAAAATTGTAGAGGTTTTCACCACCTTTGAGGAATCCATGTTCTGTGGCTCCCCACGACACAGGACTATCCATAAATCCATGCACAGTGAGGGAGATCCACGGTGTAAACTTCGGTTCATCGAAATACTGCCTGGATGATTCAAGGCAGAGAAATAAACAGCTTGTAAGTTTCAAAAGTACACTATACCATACTTCTAAAAAGAGTATGTCTTAGAAATATTACTTAAATATTATACTTATATATAGAGTTTTCAGACACTTAGTTGCAATTAAATGTAAATGTATTATAATTTAACATTAAATACAATTAGCTGAACTTTAAAGGGTTTTTTATCCACTAAGGGGGACTTTATATACAAGGTTCTGGCATGAAACTAGATGACGCAGTCCGATAGATCTAACTCAGTATGACAATGACATCACGTCACAGCTGATTGGTTCTCTCCTGTATCGGTAGCCAATGAGCTCGCTGCTCAACATTTAAATGTAGCAGTTTGCAGTGCACTTCAGAAACCCTCCACCTTCCCCAGCTCCACCTGTATAGATCTGCTAAGGGGTGATTCATGTATGCAATGGGGGTTATTCCACATATGTTATATGTGCAGCAGCAGTATTTCTTACATGCTCACAGCAGCATGTTGTGGATGTAATGTCAGTATCAAGTCTCGGTACTTGCTCTGCCGCAGCAGCAGCGTAGCAGATCTATTCTGCCAAGACCAAATACATTAACATTGTCATGTACATTACCATGCCAATCCCTCTGGGAGTTGTCATGACAGAAATGTACATCTTTGTAATCTCATTATTACTTCTGTTGTCTTATGAAATATGGTTAAAGTGTAAGTGTAAAGTGTAAATGCACTGACAAGAATTTAAACTAATTTAAACTAAAATATACTGTAATGTCATATCTATTGAAACATGTCATATGTAAATTTATTGCCATATCATGGCAGACACAAATGAAACATTCATCAACATATCATGAATACAATATTAAAATATAAAAAAAACAAACATTTTATAAAATTCAATTAAAAAAGACAAGATTGTACATTTCTATAAAAGATTACTTAAATGTACTTATGATAAAGTTTTTCTGGGTCAACCTGTATTTAATTACACATTAGTAATGATAAAGTTGCAATTTAGTGCATTTAAAATATATTGATTTTAAATATAATCTTGTATAACACACTACTGTTAAAATTAGAATCAATTACTTTACAAGTGCTTTGGTATGTTAGTCAACACATTAAAATTAGTATAATAAAGTGCATTTTTAATGTGTACTCTTTAAGTACACTTCAGTTGCCTTTTATTTAATATGAATTTATTTTAAATGTAGTTGTTAAGTATTTGAAGTATACTACCAGTGCACAGTCAATACAATTTAAGGCACTTGTTTTTCACAAAAATTACGACAGAACTTTGAAAATAATGACTATCTTGATCAGTGTTGTAATAATGCCACCGTGTTTATGGGGAAATTATCCTACAAATGGCATACTTCTAGTCGTCTCTGCATATTAAGTTGGGATACAGTAGGTGACAGTAATGCTGGGCTCTCACCTGAGTTCTTGCAGCAGCACAAACACATTCTCAGGTGAGATAAAGCCAGTAACGGTGCACAGCAAGGCCTGACTGACAGAGCTCTGGGGCTCTGGACACACATATGTCGACAGGAAACTGTCAGCAGCATTTTCACTGAAAACATACACATTTAGATTGAGAAATACAGTCAAACACACCCAGAACTCCTTTATTGTCATAGACAATTCATTTAGTCTCTTTGTGCCACAGTCTTCAGGTACTAAGTGTACAATATATGGAGCCAATTCGACTATTTAGCAGATGACAATCCCACAAGAGCGCTGCATTATACAGCAACTGGCTTTTGTGAATTTAACACTTCATAACTGTTCCTCAGCTCACTCACCAGCTGATGTCCAGGTTAACCGCTCCAAGCCACTCCAAGAAGTGATGTGGGTCACATGACAGTGTCTTTCCTTGTATATCTGATGGGTAAAGTGTGGGACATGGCATATTTTTCAGGGTGTGTTGGCTGAAAGCAGGCTTGTGCTCCTCATATGAGTACTGGGACAACAGCTTGTTAAGAGTCTGATCTTCATCTGAACCTGAAAAATTTGGAAATACAAAAGGCTAAGGCAATTTAAAAATGTGTTTGTTAAGGTCAGTGATGGGGATGATGGATTACTTAAGACAAACCTGTGTTGTATTTAGTGAAAAGAAAGTCATATCTGAGTGGTAGTCTGTCCTTCAAACTTGAGAGAACCCGCTGGTATCGTTTGGTGCCTGGGGTCAAGCTTTTGTCAGTGAGATCCAGAGTCACGACTGCAAAACAAAGACTTTTTATAATTATTATAATACTAGTTTTTGTGTTCACAGAGAATGTTATGTTTCACATAAAACACCTTCATTTCATGCATAAAAAGCTACTGAGAATAAAGAGATTTACCAAATCTCATGGCTTTTTTGTGATTGTACAGAGATGGGCGTCCCTCCAAGCCAAGTTGTTCATATGTGTCTTTATCTAGAGACAAAATTAACTGACCTGAAAAAAAAAAAAATGTTTAAAATGAATATTTCATGTCTATTAGTCCATGTCTATATACTAATGTATAATAAATACTAATGTATAATAAATAATAAATTAACCAACCACATTAATTCAATACATCAAAAGTATTAGAGTTTGAAGACAAGCAATTATCTCAATTATAGCAGAAAAAAAGTTTCAAAACCATGTAATTTTATGGGGTTTTTAGAATACACTGAGGACCAGTTGCATAAACATAGTCACTATGTTACGACTGTGTCTTAAGAACTAGTTTGATTAGCCAGCAGTTAACCAAGTGGTAATCAGTCTTAATTTTCAGATTCAAATTAGACCAATCTACGTTATGTAAAAGATTTTTTTTTTTTTTAATTATGACTCATCCTGCAGAAATAATGACTAACTTTTAAAGGTCCCATATTGTACACCTTTCTGGAGTTTTATTTGAGGTTTTGATGTCCTTAAGAATATATATTTGCGGTATAAGTACCAAAAACCATCTCAATATATTTTTACAGCTCCTCTCTCAGGAGCTCTGCTGAGAACAGGTTGATTTTGGTCTGTCTAATTCATATTCATGAGCCTCTCTTCTGATTGGCCTGTTGTGTTCTGAGTGACGCACGGCCAGGCCAACCACAGGTAACTAGGGTCAGCCGACGTCACAGCGCTAGCTGGAGGCAGCAAAACAAAGGGGAAACTGGAGGCGGCCCATTCAAACCAGCGCAGATTCGGCTACATAAGGAGCTTAAAATCTCATCTTGTTGTGATGTTGGGTGCCAATTTTACTGTGGACTGACTGTTTTGAAACTTATATGGTAGTTAAATAGCCCCTAGACAGGAAATTTCAGTTTTGACAATATGGGACCTTTAAGACTAGTCTAAGCTGTTTATGCAACCGGCCATCCAGACAATGATGAAGTAAGTATCTTGCTTACCGCTGGAAAGAAGTGCAATGGCATTGTCTTCATCAATTTTGGTGTTGTAAGAAAGCGCATAGAAGTTTCCTGTGTAAAAAGATAAAAATCTAAATGTCTGATTCAATATTTAAAAAAATGATATTGACGTACAATAGCATATTTCTCCTCCTACCCTTCTTTACAAGTGGCTCGAGGAAAGTTTCTTCCAGTAGTTGATAAACCGGCAGATCCCGCACTAAGTAATAAGGGCTGAAGCTGTGGATAACGCTGCTGATATTCGCAGGCAGGATCCCACATTCAGGTATCAGCACTGAGATCTGCGGACACAGCGGCATCCACATACAATCGAAGCACATTTGAAACATCAATATGTTGAGCAAATGTTTAATGATTAAACTCACTTTGTAATTAAAGTTGTGCTTCGACACGTGGATGTCATGCCGAGACTTTTCATTCAAGAAGTTTGATTTCTCGCACACCAACAGGCTTCTCGGGCACTTTTCCAGCTCTGGCGACATTTTGATACCTATGCGCAATGTCTACATTTTTATGAGATCAATCGAGCAAAAAGAAACAAGCTGATTGAACTCCCTGGTTATGTGGCTTAATGTTAAAAAAAACTGCTAGCAACATCTGTCGCAAACATTTGACGTCAGTTCCTGCTCACGGCAGGCTCATAAAACAGGTTGGAATCCATCTTATCCCCATTTTAAAACTGAATTAATATCACTTCGTAAATCTCTTAGTTGTATAAATAACGAAAAAATCCCAAAGATTTATAAAATATTATGAAGAAATGTTTAAAGAAAATACATGCATTTAAAAGCTTTCCCTGTATATTAATGTCTGTATGTTATTGTATCAATAGTGGTAATGTATGCATTCTTGTGTCTCCTTGTCTTGTCATCTTTTGTTTTTCATTGTTTTTTGTATAATTCTTTTTTTTTTTCTTTCTCTCTCTTTGTTTTATTATATGTATTTGTATGTAATTCCTTGACAATGTTCTTATGTTATTGAGCATTAATTAAAAAATTAAAATAGAAAAATTAATAAAACAGTTTGGATTTGTTACTTTATTTTAAAAGCTGTTCGGGTTATTCTGATTTATTATAAATAACGTTCCATGAGGGTAAATTAGTATAACCGAGTTACTACCAAAACTAGAAACGATAATATACATACAAATGTATAATAATAATAATAATAATAAATAAATAATTAAAAAACTAGAATGACTTATATATATATA
>NW_015540881.1:470390-489664 GCF_001515605.1 Sinocyclocheilus anshuiensis | reverse complement strand
ATATATATATATAGCCTAAATGATCCTGCTCAATAATACATAATGGTTAGCTAAAATACCCTTAAGTGTTAACGTCTTTAAAAAAAAGGAAAAAGATAGCAATTCCCCCTTTTAAAGGGAATTATGTAAGACATTTGTTATTTATAGGCTATACGTAAAACCCCACTGTCAAATGTCCCCAATTACCTAATTTACCCCTTTCAAAATCCTAAGGAATTTAATCATAATTTGGAATCGATCCAAAAGAATCCTCTAAGATTAAAGGGACAGTTCAATCAAAAATGTTAATCATTTGTTGTTCTAAACCTGCATGAGTTTATTTTTTCTGTTGAACACAAATGAAGATATTTTGAAGAAAGTATTTTTTTTTTCCCCCAACTGATAAGTTTCCAGCATTCTTCAAAATATCTTCAACAGAACAAATAAACTCATACAGGCTTGGAACAACGTGGTGAGTAAATAATGACAGAATTTTCATTTTTGGGTGAACTATTCCTTAAAAACAAGATTCTACTAACTGAAATTCTGGAGGAGAAAACAACTTCAACATAATAATAATCTAATATAATTAATTATTAAACCGACTGCACTCTGTTGTCATAAAGGGTGTAAACAGATCCACGTGCAGAAAAATGTGCTCACTGTCATGTGCGCACAAGCACTCTGCAGTACGTCATACTGTTTCTGCACTAGACAATGATTGACAGACCAGACAACATACAGTGGAAGACCAAATGTGACTTTAAAGATTGGATGTTCTTTACGATTCTTTATTATTACATAATAAAGTTTGCTTTAGTATAACTAGGGAACAAATTATCAATTTTTTTGGGCTACTCTAAATAAATATGAATTAAATGACATTAATTACAGAAGAAAAATCTTGTCACTTGTCAAAATAAATAGCTTAAATAAATTAAATATTGCACAATGTAAAATCTTTGTTTTTTATTTATTGATAAATATATTAAATAACTATGATTATGTCCTCAAAGCCCTAGGCTGGTTTCTGGCTTTTAAAAGTCTTTTTTTTTTTTTGCTGATTAGACATCACTAATTTGTTTGCAAAGACAAGTGACGTTGCTGTGACGCAACTCATGTGCACGTAGTATTTGTCAAGCATCTTTCTTACGCAAAGACTGCAGGTCCAGCTCTTATATTTAAAAGACCTTCCGCTCCTCAATTACATCTGAAGTGGTCGATATGATGAATACTCATGGACAAGGAGCAGTCAGAGGAAACTCAAACTTCAGACAAGACCGAGTGTCTGTCTGAACCAGAATCATCACCTTATTCACCAAAAACTGACAGGCAAAGAGCCAAATCTCTGCCTGTAGACCTATACCAGCATGAATCTTCCTCACACAAGGAACATCCAGTCCGTGGAAAGAGAGTCCAGTTTGCAGACATGATGGGGTTGAATCTGGCAAACGTCAGACACTTTGACATCTCTGATGTTGCAAATGAAACATCTGGACTCCAGAATCATCCTCCAAACCAGCAGCTTCAGCATCTGAATTCAGCACGTTTAGCACCAGCCTTTGAAATGCCTGTTAGTTCGCTGGAGTTTGATATGAAGTCACGCCGTCTGGGAGTCGCATTGGAGAGTGTCACAATAACCGCTTCTGAAGTGAAGGGTGTGATAAGAGTGATGCAGAGCAACGCAAGAGAAGCTGGGGTCAGGTACACTTTAAACAACTGGCTGACATTTTCGGATATACAAGCTGCATTGAGACTGAAGAATGAAGAAAAGGGGCTAGAGTGGGAAAAGTTTGACTTCGTTTTGCACACGCCATTCTGTTTTGACAAAGATTCATCAGTGCATTTCGCAGTGTATTGTCAAACTGATCACGGAAAATACTGGGACAATAATGACGGACAGAACTACACTTTGAGGATTCAGACTCACTATACTTGACAATACAAGGATTTAATTGATGCAACGATCTGAAATTTAGTTCAATAAAGTGAACTTGACTTTTAGTTGCATGATCATTTGTCTTAATCGTTTGAACACATTTTAATTAAGTCATACTACCATATTGTAGGTAACATGTTTAGTCTTGCCATATGTCTTAAAGATCTGCAAAATGAACTTAAGTGTTGTTGCTCAAATGTAGGTAATCTATTTGTGTAATTTTTTTTCTATTTACATTGATTCTCATATTCTAGCCATTCATTATATGTATCTTATTTATTGGCTAAAAAGTATAACATAAACATACATTTACAGTACACTCTAATATACCATTTTTACAAACATGGTCGACTAGTGTTGCAGCTCCCAGGATAAACAGATTTGTCATTAACAAACCAGACATTTTGATTCTGAAGACACTTATAAATGAGGCTCTTTTTCAACAATGGTCTTCTGGGCAGAATACAGATGGCCAATGGAAACCTGTGAGACAAGGATAAGAGATACTTAGATATAGGACATTAAATGTTATTTTAATTATTCGCAACTCTAAATATTATTACATTCTCCTATTTGGATCAGGCCATTCAAGTTCGTTGGCCATAAAAATCATACTGGAATATTAAACAAAGCTGGCATTGCTTGCCTGTCTCTTGATGGCCGCCAGATTCTCTCTAGCTTGATTTATGAGCATATCCAGTGTTTTGGGGTTGTCAACATGAAGGTTCTCCCTGAAGCCATCTTTCACTCTGCGAAGTGCGTATGTTCTGAAAACAAACAGTATTTTTATAGTAAATAACCAGTAGATGGGACATAATAGTTTAAATATAAAACGAATTAAAAAGGCATGCGTCGTTTACATATATACATATATAAATTATCGTTTAAAATTACTAGTTTAATAATACAGTGACAACTAGACAAAGACAACATTCACGAATATATATAATTATAATTTATACAGAATATTTTTTCACAGTGAATAATAAAAAGCGTACCTGTAATTATATGAGGGGAATTTTTTACTCTCTTTCATAAGCATCCTGTAGAGAGAGATCACTTGAGCCCTGCTGCACGACGCCATGTTGATTTCAGTGTAGTTCTTCTCGTGTTGCGTTGAGTTGCGTTTGATACATCGCCATCTAGTGTCAGGATCCGTTGAGCAGATGGCCGTGGAATGTAAAGTGCATTCCTACAATAAAGAGGCAAATGCCATTTTTAGTACTAGTACATTTCAGGACATTTTTGCAGATTACCAACCCATGGCAGTGTTTCATTCTTCCGACTGTATATTAAAATGGAAATGCAATTTACTGGACATGCACTTTTTGTGCAATTTTTCAATGCTACCCTTTATGAGCGCTATATAGGGCAGTTAACATCACATTAGGAGAAATTCATGTCCACAGTAGTGTTGTGCCTGGGGAGACCACAGAAGATCCCTAGGGCCGCATCATGGCTGACTGTGGGCATATGGGGCCTCATCACACTAACTGTGTTGTGTAAAACAAGACTGTTCACTTTTTGCTAAATGAAAACAATGTGGAAAAAACATAGACTCCTGAAACAATTGAGTCTAATGTATGTACTGTATGTATCTTTTACTGTTATTTAACTAGCAAATATATCTGAAGAACACTTCTGGCGATCAAGGAATTAAACTACCGTCTTCAAAATTCGAGTTTGTTTGTTTGTTTGTAATTAGAGGTGCAAAATAACAGAATTAAACACCACCATCTCAAAAATTCAAAGAAAAAGTTTGTTTGTTTTATAAATAGTGATATACAATAGGGGAATGAATCACTATCATTTCCAGAATTCATGTTTGTTTGTTTGTTTGTTTTATAATTAGTGGTGCACTATAGGGTTGACAAAAATCACTATCATTTCCAAAATGCATGTTTGTTTGTTTTGTAATTAATAGTGAACAATAAAGGAATTAAACACTACCATCTCCAGAATTCATGTTTGTTTGTTTGTTTGTTTGTTTTGTAATTAATAGTGCACAATAAAGGAATTACCACTACCATCTCCAGAATTCGTGTTTGTTTGATTGTTTTATAATTAGTAATGTACAATAGGGAAATAAATCACTATCATTTACAAAATGCATGTTTATTTGTTTGTTTGTTTTGTAATTAATAGTGCACAATAATGGAATTAGCCATCTCCAGAATTCATGTTTGTTTGATTGTTTTATAATTAGTAATGTACAATAAGGAAATAAATCACTATCATTTCCAAAATGCATGTTTGTTTGTTTTGTAATTAATAGCGCACAATACAGGAATTAAACACTGCCATCTCCAGAATTCATGTTTGTTTATTTGTTTGTTTTGTAATTAATAGTGCACAATAAGGGAATTAAACACTGCCATCTCCAGAATTCATGTTTGTTTGTTTGTTTTGTAATTAGTACACAATAAAGGAATTAACACTGCCATCTCCAGAATTCATGTTTGTTTTTATATATATATATATATATTTTTTTTTTTTTTTGCAAAATTACTGTAGCACTTATACTCCATACTCTATCATTTAGATGAAAAGCCAGCCGGAGAACCTGAGTAACCTCAGCTTCCTGAAGTATACCCCGCAGCTACCACACAAAATTAAATTAATTACAAATGTTAACATCTTCATGAGCATTGAGCTGAACCATTGAAAGTCTCCGTCTCTCATCCTTGACTTTCTGCATTCAAACGTCACCTGTGTTTATTATTCATCCTCTGCTCTGCTGCTTCCATTTCCACAGGGTCCACATAGGATCTACCGTCTGCCCCATTTACTCACACAACCTCCTGCATTATTAACAACCAGAAAGAGCCTGGACACTTTCTGTTTTGTAGCCCACAGAACGGAAGACATGACGGTACAATGGCCTTCTTCTACGTGACAGTTATTCAGTATTTTGCATATAAAGAAACTGGTTCTGATAAATTTAAGATGCACAGAAGAATTCTATATGCATAAAGTCATGATTCATATGATAAGCAGACCTGTTTGATGGACTTTAAGTACATCTACACTGGTAATTAGTCTTCACAGGTACATAGAGCTGATATTTTCACAATAAGATGGTGCACATTACATAGTATTATTGCTCTAGACAGCAGGTGTTTGTTAAGAGCACATTCTGACTCTCCTCAGATACCAACTGCCATCATCTGCTCTGACAACGCCTTAAATATTTTACATAATGATATTCATCAGAGGCATTTCCATGGCTTATACTAAACTTTTATGACATTTACAATTAAACATCTAGTCGTATTAACTGTTATCAACTGGATTTTCAAAGGTGAAGTTTTTTTTTAACTATATTTAAAGCATGGGAATATGGTTCAGTATGTTTTCAATATTTCTAAGAATGCCATATAAGTACAATTAGCAATTAGAAACATTTGTTCTCAGAAATTGCTAGTGAATTCTACAAACAATTACAAAGAATGGCAACTAATACAATTAATTAAACATGAAATTTTGAAGTAGAACGTAAATAGTATTTTCTTGTAAAACACACTACTGTAACTTTTTGTGTAAGTAGTTTGAGTTGAATTACTGAAATAAATGAACTTTTCCATGACATTCTAATTTATTGAGATGCACCTGTATATACAAGCTTACTATGTTCACCTGCAATGTTGTCCTGCAAATCTCTAGTGAAATCTAGTTCTGCTGCCAAAACATGCAAAGTGATCATGTCCGAGTGGTTTATTGTGTTCGGGATGCTGTCTTGAGTATGGAGGAGTCGCTAAATTAGTAAACACTTATAGTTTCTGCTCTGGATCTTGCATATACAGTACAGAGACAATTAATTTGTGCATATGTGATGCAATCGATGTTGATTGAATAAATAAAGGAAATCTTGTTTCATTTTCCACTCACAGATCCCACTTACAGTATATTCTTCTCTCAAGGTGACTGAGTTAGATTTGCTTTTATTTTGTTCACATCAAATTATGTAGCAAACAAAAAGACAGATGTGTTTGAGTCGATGAATGCACAATCCCTTCAGGGAATGCTTAGGACCTTCAGCACAGCACGTGTTAATAACCAGGTCGTGGTCCTATTTCAAGGGCTCATATTCACAATAAAAAGAGCATCTGGGCCTCTCCTGCCATTAATATTCCAGCAGAGATGTGCCCCCATTTTAATATGTATTGTGTGTGTCTTGCTTTAGACAGATGTTCAGTTTTTTTTTGCTATCATTAAAGAGGAAAAAACGCTGGGGGCTTCATAACTTTAAATGAGCATGCAACTCCTCGTGGAAAATATATGGAATTACTTGCATTTAGCTGTTCCGTTTTATTTAAAGCAACTCAATGTACTGGGAGGGGGTGACAGAGCTTGAACCCACTGAAACTATTTAGATGATCAAGAATCTCAAAATACAACAAATCATATGTGATGTACTGTATGGAGAAGTCAAACAAGCAACAACAAAAAAAAACTTAAATAAAAAAATCAGGGTGTTTATTCAAACATTTGATTTATTTGATTCATATTTCATTTGCTTCAGTGTCAACAAAAGATGAGACACTTCTAAAATTTGCCCAAATGCCTTTTTAATTTATAAGTATATTATCCTATACTGTATTAAAATAATCAGTTTATTAAGTTAATTTTATTTGAGCAGATTGGTCTATGAAGAAAAAAGTCTGTGATGTTAAATATGTGCTTTTCAGACAATAATATGTATTTTAGGTGTGCTTTAAATAATAATAATAAAAATTATTCTAATTATTGGTCCTCATTGTAGAATGCACTGTTTTTACCTAATAATGGTCCAAGAAGAAAAAATGTGTTTTAAAATATATATTTTCTTTTCATATAATAATATAATGTAATTCACATTTTTACTTTGAACTATTTTCACATTTTGGTAATAAAAAAAAAAAAGACCCAAGACCCATTTAAGAGAGTTACTTCGGTAATTTTTCCATAGGTCAAGGAGTGCCAACGAGTCCTATATTTAACATAATCATCATATTATGTGAATCAAAACATGTACGGAGTCAGTTGAAGAGAGACAGGGATGCATATTATCCATTCTGTAACTTGTTTCAGGTCAGATCTTCAGGTTTATTACTCAAAAGCAAGCCAAACCACCAGTGTGGTAAAACACATCAGCAGTATCTTAAGTTCCACTGGTAATAAAACTCTGGATACTCCATTATCCCCGGAGCATAATTCAAACAAGCTTCCCTGATAGTTCAAGCTCTGGGACTGCAGTTTCAGTTTTTCCCAGAGGTCTGTTGCTCCTTCTTGACAATCTGCGATTGCGGTGGAGGCACACGAGTGGAAGTCATTCCAATGTCTGCATGAGGATAAACATAAAGTGCACAATCTGTTTTAGTCCTTGCGAATGAAATATGTTTCAGTATTGTGAGTCTGAGTCACGGATGGCACGAGTTCTACTCACGGATATGTGAATATGAGAAAGACCACCAGATATTTAATGCTTAGCTTCTTCCAGAAATGATTGCAGACAGTGTGTACTTACGAGCAGATGGTCTGTAGGTTTTCGCTGTCATCCAGCTCTTGGGGATAGTTCACCATGTTTTCTCCAAGGCTGAGCAGGCAGTCTGAGAAACCTTTAAATACGTTTTCACATGTTCCTCCAGCACACGCTGCCTGTAACAATGAAACTGAAATACACCAGAATAAATCACCCAGAATAATAAACACAAAATTCTGCCCTTAAAAAAAGGTTGAGTATTTCATATCATCCTCAATTTATCATTTATAACCCAAACAGCCCAAATTAACTAAACTGCGACCTTCACAGTAACATTCAATAAATACATAGGTTAAATATAACATTAAATAAAAAAAAGGATATATTTTATAATATATTTAAAGGCAAGGTCTGAAAATTGAATTACAGCTTTAAAAAAGAAAATCTCATTATTACAACAAAACAATAATCAATATTCTGCATATATCTTAACACAATGACTCACCCAATTCCAGTGTGAAAAGTAGCGAGTTGTATTTGTCGGTCAAAGTCAGTCCCATCCTACGCTTAACAGAATCAGTAAGTAGTCTGTGGAGGAGTTCTGGGAGTCTACTTCCTCTTATCAGCAAACTGCTGCATTTCAAGAGGAATTAACTGACTTCTGTCACGCATTTCCCACAGTTGACTGAGATAAAGTGGACTGTAGAGGAATGGAGATGTCATCTACGTTCACACTCCTCATTTACTTTCTTGCGCCATGATGACATCAGCGTGCACCTGACTGACAAAACCTCACGTTTTAATATAACGTTTTTATTTCGTGCTGCATATTTATTGGAATCGTTGTAAAATGTATTCAGGTTTAGAAAAAAAAACCTGTAATTTATATTTAGAACGTTTGAAATCTTAAGGTTTTTCTAACATAAAAAGTCTTACAGTTGACTTGAAATAATCTAAATAAGTGTAAAAAGCAAATCAGAATTTAAGACATTTAAAATAAACTTACTTAGAACATACATGTTCTAAAGATGATCAGTGTTGGGGGTAACGCATTACAAGTAACGCGAGTTACGTAATCAGATTACTTTTTTCAAGTAACTAGTAAAGTAACGCATTACTTTTTAATTTATAAGAGAATAGCTTAGTTACTTTTTCAAATAAGTAACGCAAGTTACTTTTTTTCAAATTTATTAATTGACAGCTCTCCTGTCCCCATGTTGAGATGTTGAAATTTCTTCTTCTGCATTCTACTGTACGGACGTAAATTTACTTTCCCTTCAGCCTGAGGCTTATTCATTTCACTTTTGGTGTAAAAAGTCTTTTATATTTGCCAAAAATATAACTTTTTTATTTTAAAAACAAACAAGCAAGCCCTGTCCAGATTTAAAAAAGTAACGCAAAAGTAACGTAACGCATTACTTTCCATAAAAAGTAACTAATTAACATAATTAGATACTTTTTTATGGAGTAACGCAATATTGTAACGCATTACTTTTAAAAGTAACTTTCCCCAACACTGAAGATGATCATGTTTTACACAGCGCTCTTGTCGTACTGTAGACCTAGGTAGCTTATACAAACATATAAATGGGTACCAGAGCCAGAGGTGAGCGATTTTGTGACAAATGGGAACCAAACGTGCCTTAAGCGCCCCCAAGCGAGTAGTATTAAAAAAAAAAAAACCTTATTATTAACAACATTAGGGTAAGATGGGGACGATGCCCCCTTAAAAACAATGTGTGTTTACTTTTAAATTGTAACATATTTAGATAAAAGTTTTATATATATTTAATTGTCCATATTTTAATTGAACATATGTCATAATAGCAACACTATAAATGCAAAATGAATGATTTCAATTAGACAACTTAATGGGTTTTAATGAAAAGCAAGGTGTCTGAAATTTACTTCTAATACTGAGTAATAACTCCATTCATTACAATAAGTAATTGGGTCCTTCTAGTTCTGGGGAGGTCATCTTATCCTAAGGGTCTAATTTTATCTTTTTTATCAAAATAAAACAATTTTTTACTCCACAAATCTACAAACATTGATGTGTCCACAAATCAGAAACCTTTTAAGTTCGACATAATACAATGTCATAGATCACTATTTTCCAGAGACTCAAAATTAGATCAATTAACCTACATCTTTTGACTAAATCTCACAAAGGTATATGAAACGTGAAAGGTATATTCATATGAAATGACAAAAATTTGTAAAAAAAGCATTGCCATTCATCAATGGTTTTGTCTTCATACACTTACACTTATGGATAATGAATTTACCCAAAATCAAGATGACATTTACAAAAAATAAATAAAAAAATAAACATTCAGTCCTTTTGGAAAATAAAACATTTCTGACTATTACTAATATTTAAATATCTACAATTTTTGCTCATTACACATACTGCAAGAACAGTCGGCTCAAGGGGATCCAGTTTGAGTCTGAACAGGTCAAGTCCCAATCCCATGTCCCTTCTCTCATCCCTACTTTCCTGCCTCCACATTAATACACTATACAATAAACTATTATACAGTAGGTTACCTGTATACCTGTAGTATTAGAACCAAAAAAATCGTAAAAAGCCCTCGTAAAAATAGAATAAACTCTGAGTAAAATTTTTTAGTGTAGATTGCTCCGAGACCACTGATAAGCAGTAGGCTACATACTATTAACCATCAGATGGCACTGTTGTCAAATTGGTAAGGCTTATTGTGTGTAAAGCTACTAGAAGCATGTTTCTTCAACACATGCTCATACACAGGTATTTCAAATAATAGTAACATCCATATGTGCATAAACACACGCTCACACTCATTACAACACAGAAGTGAGCTGTACCTGATAGCTGTATCAACTTCAGCTATCAACTATCAGCATTATTTTGAATTGTGTTCAATCTTATCGCTTTCTCAGTTTTTAATTGAGAGATCGTAAATTCGTAGATTCCATCCTATTTAAACCAAAAGCTTTACATTTAATTAATCAAAATTTTCTGTAAAAGAAACAATAGAGAAAATAAAAACTAAAAAAGGAAAAGGAACGACAAAAAACTTTAATCATACTAATACAAAGGAACATGGAACTTTGTGCAGGATGGAGAACACTATGTAGGACAGAGGCAATTACCCAGGTCACTGTGGGTCAGAAACATTGCTTATACCAACACAAGGTCACTCTCATGTGATTACATAAGGTGATGCAGAGACTGCTCTCTAGTGGCAGCACAACCACAAACTCACAGACCCAATGCTGCTGCTGTGACACCTCTCAGGTATAAGACTTATCCCAGTAAAAGCGATTTAAACCTCTAAGTTAATGTAACTAGTTAACAGTTTTTGAGACACATCTATACATTAGTCAGATGCCCTAGCCTATATGAGTTAACTAGCCTATACAAATTCCAAGTGATAATGACTGAAGGTAAATGTTTTGAAATGTTTAAAGTTCTCTCCAAAGAATGGAAGTATCATCTCTCTCATAAATTATTTATTTGTTTACTTCTTGACTGTTAAAGCAAGTCGTTTTCACTCAAATTTAGCAAAATATGCAGCCTAATCTTAGCTCAGTTAAGAAACGGATTTGAGTATGTCAAAATGTAGCCTATATTTGTAACCAAATGCATCTTCAAGGTTGCAATATTTGCACACTGAAAACTCAAACACCATTAATCAAAATATGAACTATGTCACAGAAAAAGCTCCAAAGGACTTAATACTTAGGATCTTTGCCTACTGAGTTACATTCATAGAGCCACGATTTGCACAGGGCTGTTGTCGAAATTCACAGAAAGGCGGGAGCTACGTCGAATTACTTCGTCTTCGTCTTGACATTTAACTCCTCGTTTCTCTCTGAGACTATTAAACGTCCTTCCACAATATTTTTTGAGATGACGAATGCCCCATTATAGTATGACGACCAACAGGTGTTTGTCTTGTGATAGCAAGAAGGCGCCAAAGCGTGTTGCATCATCAGTATCCCGTCACTATTACGGTTACATCTTAGTTTATATCGTCTACGAGTTTATATTGTCTACGCAACATAAAATAGCAGCTGTTATACAATTTAAACAATATTTTATATACTTATAAATATACATTATCACAAAATTTGTATGTCTACAAAAAGCTTTGAAAATATGTTGTTGTTGTTAGACACTTGTTGCTACATCAAATCTATCTATCTATCGTGAATAATCAATCGGATGCGGCTGAAGGAGTGAAGTTTTCCACCCCTCCCGTAGAGATGCTCACAGCTGAACTCCAGTGGCAGCTTCAGTAACACACGTCCCCTTGGAGACTAGAGCAACACGTGATGCGTCTACTTAACAAGTTCACTGAACAGCGCTCAGGAACACACTTTGAGGAAAAAGTGACTTTTCTGACCCTCATTCGTCGGAAGTGTCGATGGCCATCATTCCTTTAGGGAGCTAACACGGTGGGCGATGTGAAGTATCCAGTTGGCGAACTTTGCACATCCTCAAATACGCCATTTTGATCGCTCTCCGGAACAAGTTTGCAGGGTTTTTTTCGAAGTCCATCATCTCTTTTCACCATCACCATGTCTCAGCACAATCCGCCCAACCCCGACAAAGTCAAGCGTAAGTATTGTGCACTTTTCTACTTGTTGTTGTTGTTGTTTACGTTCTCCATCCTGCCGATTGCAAACTTTGGTGGATGGATACTATGTTGGAAGTTCTTAAACTTGGAAGACCGAAGATGTTGAGATGATGTCCGATCTTTTTTCCTTGCCCGGGGTTTGTGCTTCCTCGTTTCATTCTCGCATCCAAAGGTTGAACGCCTGACTACAGGAATTCACTCGCGTCTAACCAGCGCACATGTAATTCATACCTGAGTTAACTTTAGCACTTTAAATAACCATACATTCAGTGTCACTAATGTGGCTTTATCTCCCATTTGACAAAAGGAAGTTTAGCTCATATATTGTCATCAAAAGTGAGTATTTTAGAGTGAACTGAAGAAGCATCCACATCTGAACTTTGATCGAGGCTAACGCGTGGGGGGTTGGACACGCTTCACTTTATATTGTGACCTTGTCGGGACATGTATTTACGTTTTATTTGTGCTTTCGACTTTTCCTCACCATCGACAAGTTATTATTGTTCACCAAACCACCCTTCTTTCGTCAGTCACACTTTGCAAACTTAATGTTTGGGAATGTCAAAAGTTTTAAAGGAGGAAGTTCGCTGTCGTCGTGACTATCTTTGGGTTGGGTTTGCTGCACGAGATGAACGCCGAATAGGCATACAAGAGAAGTCGGCTTTTATATTTGCGCCAAGCAGCCACATCGACGATACAATTTAAACCATCTCAGTTTTGGATGACTAATTACTCGGATGCATCATATTGTTCGTGTGGGTGTGTATGTGCTTGCGCCCTCCTCCCATCATCCTCTGTTCGTTCTCGCGTCTCTTTGGAGAATCAGAATGTGCAGAGATCCGGATGAGCAGTTCACATTCCATTACCAAATTCAACACTGGGCTCCAGGAGGCCTGCATCATTCACTCGCTGCCTCCCCGCAATCCGCTGACTTTTAACTACATCTTGGTTGATTTGTACAGTAACTTTTATACCATGCACTAAAGTGCAGTGGGGCACTAATCTTAAAGGGACAACTTTGTATCTTATCTTCCCTTAAAAGTTGCATATTACTTACTACCTGAAAGTGGTGTAAAGTACTGTCTAAACCTTTTAGAGGTAAATAAAGGCCTTTTTTCTTTAGTTGGTAATCTGAGGATATTGCTGAGATATTATGCTGTGGTTTATGGTGATCTACTGCATGGTGTATAATTATGTACAACCAGGGGTCCCGAAAGGTACTCCAGGGGGTCCGAAGAGACCACAGCCTACATAAAACATAGAATTAAATTACATTCCTCGCAAATGATCTAATAAGCAGTATATAATGTAATTTTTGTTTTTATACTGGAGGTTCCTGGGTCTGTAAAAGTGGAAAACGTCTGATTTAGAGGTTTTATGTTTGGATTAATTTTGCCCATCGTCACCATAATAATATATTTTTAAGAAACATTGCTAATTAAAGATAAGTCGCTATCTTTTGTGCAATCGCAAAGTGATTTTAAAAGATTAAACCATTGTAAATGTACTCTGAACCAACATGGGAATGTGTTGCTTCATCACCTTATGCAAATATTTAACTTTTTTTGTTTCTGCATTACTTTATATAAGCATCAACTTGTGCTTGTTTTTGCCTTTAATAATAACAATATATATTATATTTTAAGATTTTTTCGTTGTCTACTGTTTTCTCCACGCGGAGAGGCAAGGTTAAAAATCAAATCCTCCTTTTCTCATTTTTCTAATAGCTTCTCTTCTCACAATGCAGGCTGATGTAGGGTGGAGATGTGTTTGTTCAGATGCGTAAAGCAAGAAGACCATTGAAAATTCAAAGGCATGTTCTAGTGAACAGTCAACCAGTGGTCTGGGCTGTAATCTCCTCTGTCCTCAGCAGGGAGTCGCCAGAGTTGAATAGAGAAAACCCATTGTGAGCATCAGAGCTGCCGTGTTGATAGTGATAGAAAGGGCCATCAGCTTTTACTCCACTTTGTATTCAATCACTCTGAAGTGTATTTAAAGTCTCAACAGCCCTATTGAGTGGATGGATTCATTTTGTACTTTTGTTTTGGTCTATTTTAATGTCGAGACGCAGCCTTGGAAATGTTTTAATAGACGGCTGGTACATCTTGATTAGCCTCGATTAATATAGATTAATTAAAATGAACTCTCTGGGGTTCCCTAGTAGACTTCCTTTGACAAACCTGCCCAACCGTGATTGTTTACAGAGTGTAAAGACAGAGGGACCAGTCTGTTGAAGTCCCAGCCTGGATGGAGAAACTTAGTTGGTCACCTCTCCGAGCCGTTTGCCCCTAGTGATGGGTGTTCTGTTCACTCATCCAGGGGTAGAGATGGGCATCCTGTTTCGCTCTGGAGCTATTTTTAACCTGTCTATTTTAGATAAGATTATGTTCCCTCTCACTCGAAGGGAATGGGAAGCTTGGTTTGGTCCTGGGGTGCTGAGTTCGACACGGTACCCTGTAGGGCTTAAGAAAATGAGTTTGCAGATGGATGCTAACTATTTGCATGTTTTATTCAAATTTAAGATACAGTCTTTAAGAATGTTTAATTTATGGCCAAATCAAAAAATGACTGTTGAAGGTTAATGGAATAGTTCAAAAATGAATGTTTGGACACACTGTAAAAAATCAAAAGTTGAGAAAACTTAAAAGTTTAAGGCAACCAGCTTCAGCAGATTTTTGAGTTTTCTAAACTTGTTGTTTTCAGTTTATACAACAAAACCTTTTGTTGTATAAACTGAAAACAACAAGTTTAGAAAACTCACAAATCCCCTACAAAAACAAGTTGAGAAAACTCACAAATCTGCTGAAGCTAGTTGCCTTAAATTTTAAATTTTTTACAGTGCATAGTTTACTCATCCTCATGTTGTTCCAAACCTGTACAACTTTCCTTCTTTACAAAAAAGATGATTTGCTAAATTTCTCTTTTTTCTCTCCATACAATGAAAGTCAGTGGGATCTAACATTGTTTTTAACCCTGTTGACTTTCATTGAGTGGATAAAAATAGAAATAAAGAAATAACATCATACAGGTTTGGAAAACATGAGGGTGAAGAAATTTAAATATCATATCAAAAGAAAAATATCCTTTTGTTTTATGTATATTTATGCATTGGAATGTAGAGAATATACTGTAACTGAATTTGACCTTCGGTCCATGCCTGTCAGTTAAGTTTGATTTTTGGCCTTTCGTAGTGAAAAGTTTGGGCATCTCAGGATTCAATTGTTTACTTTTTAAATGATAAAGTGTAGTAAAGAAAAACTAAAAGTGAAACCGAGTCCTCATGAAAATGCTTTGGTGTAAGTGGGACATGGATGACAGGAAATAGAGCAGCCTGTGTGGATAGAGGAAGTTAGAAAAAGATCAAAACAATAGGTAGCATATCCTTACACTGTTCGTTTGAGAATTAGTTTTGTGTGATAGTCAATCAAACAGGTCATAATAGTCAAAGTGTGATGTTTTACCACAATCATAAATAGTTTAGCTCGCTAGCACTCCTTTTTGAGCAATTGTGAGCTTTGCTTTCACTTTTTTACGTTTGTCTGTGAGAAAAAGAAGTCGAATCACACACGGCTTTGCAGGCCTCCTTCTTTGCCTCCCCCTGCTACTTCCCCCGCCCCTCTTCTCCCACCCTGCCTCTGTTGCTGACTAAACAGTTTTGTCAGCTGGCAGTTGCCCACAGTCTGTGAATTTTTGATAGCTCCTAGAGAGGGAGCACAGCGTAGGGAGGCGGAGATGCTGAAGAAACGCTCTTGTTGCTCATTAAGGAGTGAAGGAGGGAGACAGAAACGGGAAGATGTCAGGTCGAGTCACATTTTGGAACCAGTTCGTCTTGTACTAGCATTCTTTGTAGGCTTCCCAGTTTCATGTTCAAGCACTGAACAAACATTTGAAAGATATGAAAATATGCCTGTGGCTAATTAATCTGTATCACGTATAAGGGTTGCTAAAAGTCAAATTTTTGCTTTGTAAACTGAGAGAAATTTGGGTTATGATCTGACATAAGTGTCACAAAACGTTTCTAATCTAATGACGCAGTGAGTGATGTTACGCATGTCATGCATAATTTTCTGAAATCTCATGACAAAGCTGTGACTTTTGTTTCAGTTCCAGTTCATTGTAGTGATTCACAAGATGCAAAAAGCAATGAGGGAAGGACGGTGTGTGACTGAGTGCAGGAGTCATTAAACTGGGAAATCTAGGTGTGCACAAACTGTCGTCCTCATGTCAGTACTCTTGTGTTGACCTGCATGGACTTTGAATCATACAGTCTCCTCTCGCTAAGCGCAAGAAGGACTGAGGACAGATCCTCCTCTGTGTCTCTGAGAGCGATGTGCAATGGGAAACAGATGTGGCTGGGCTGTTAGCTCAGTGCTTTCCTTCAAAGAGCTTCAATTAGCATGTCCGTATACAGAACGATTTCATAAGACATATTTGGTCAGCTTCATAGATTTGTTATTGTAAATTCCTTGTCTGTCAGCTTTGCAGCACAGTTTGCACCAGTTTGTCTCGAATTTTCCCAATTTTTGCCAAACAAATGCATTGCAGTGATATTTGACCCATAAATGAAACTTATTCATGACGTTTTAAACCCGAATCTGTTTTTCTGTAGAACACAAAAAGTGAATTTTTCATACTTTTCCATTTATTGAAGCTTCAAAATGACACAAAAGCATCTTAGCGTTATAATAGAAGTGACTTCATGGCTCTATATTTCACATCTTTTGAAGCATATGATAGCGAATGTGTGAGTTATAGTTCAACATTTAAGTCGTTACTCACTGACAATCTTGACCCCGCTTTAGTTGAGCAAAGTTTGATGCCTGATTCTTGGAAAATTCGCTTTTTTGAGTCTTTTTTTAATGAATTCGTTGATTCTGTTCACAACAAATGTTTAAATAATTCGTTCATGAATCATAACAGTTTCAGTTGCAATGGTTAAATGTTCACTGGAGTGAATGATTATCATTTGGTTGCAGTTTGGTTTGTTTCTCACACAAAACTATAATGTGGCTTCAGAAGACTTGGAATATGATGTATAAGTCATATGAACTATTTGTCATTTTGGAGGTCATTATATTTAAAATAGTGAGAAGGATAGTGAATAAACAATGACATCATTTTCCTTTTTGGGTGGACTGTCTCTTTAAACAAGATATAACTCAAAGCACACTCATTCACCAGCACATCCATCTCATTAGTGAGTGCTTCATGGCACATTATCACAAGATCATCCCGTATCATCTGATGTCATGTTCAGTGGAGCTTTCATAATGTGTTGGCACCTTTAAAAGTTGTTTTTTAATGGGACTGATTCAAAAAAATCACAGGTTATGAAATCATTCTTGCTGAATGATGCTGTTAGTTGACTGTTATCAGTCGACGGGATTAAGGTGATTCAGGCAGTTCTCTAGCAGCCTCTCCCAAAATGCCCTGAAGCAGCGTAGACAATGAAGCAAAAATGGCGTCCTTTCAGGAGGAGAAACCCGGCCGCTCCCGTCTCTTCCAGCTCTTAGAAAATAAGGCACGCAGTGTGTTCGCAGTGAATGTGGCTGTCCACCATCCTGGCTCTCGCTTATGTCTGATAATCCACGCTTGCGTCCAAGCCCCAGCTATGTTAAGTGTTCAGTACTTTAAACAAAATGATGTTAAAAGCAGATTTCTTTGTTCCCACACTCACATTTAGCAGCTTGCATAAGATTTGCAAGCAAATAGTACATACAAAACAGTTCCTAAGCATGTGTGCTCCAGCAAGAAAAACGTTTTAGTCGAACTGTTACATGAAGAACATTTATTTCATAAAATTGATCCAGGATTGTCAGACTTGACTTTATCAGTTGTACTTCATGCAAATGTTTAAACCATAAAGTAATTGTATTTTGAATTAATTAATGAATTAATCACCATTTGCAAAAGCTTGTCGAGGAGCAGAGGATTCCTGACAGAACAGGACAGGGAAAACAAAACATGGAAACGAGGCAAAGGTCACTCCTGGTTCTTTTGTAGCCCGGTGCATCTCAGGGTTCCAGTAAATATTAACCTGCTTATCACAGAGAATGGGACATGTTCTTTTAGCGTACTAGAATGAGACAAAAAACTTGAAGATCAATAAGTAGGTATTTAAAGACAGTGACATCAAATTTTCATTTTTTTGGCTTATATTTCATGTCTGTTAGCTTTGAAGTTATTTACAGTGTACAATTTTCAAAATATGCAATACTTTTAAAATTAGCTAACCTTTAGCACATATGTGCAAAATGTACAGTCTTTCTGGGAAAATGGAACAAAAATAGTCAAGACTCGTGCACTTACACAGATGTTTATCCAATCAGATGCTCTCTAGAATGAGAATGTCCCTCCCCTAATTACCATCTGCAACGAGCTAGCAAATAGTAAATTGTGCTTTCATGTAGGGCTGGGTATCGATTCAGATGTCCCGATTCGATTCGATTTCGATTCTCGATTTTTTGATTACATTCAGTGAATATAGTTTTAATACAAATGCTATTGATATTTCTATATTAAGTTTACAAATGGTGAATTAATAAAAAAAAAAAATGTAAGAACCACATGCCTGTATTTTAAACCTATTCTTTTTTTTGTATAGGGGCCTTTTTTAAACAATAATAGGGCCCTACAAAATGTTGTAATCAGATGAAGGCATAAAACATTAATTGAATTTATCCTAATCAAACGAAAATTAAACTCTTTTATTTTTTGGCGAACAAATTGCTGCACAACAGAGGTGTACTGTTAAAATTAAAAAGAAAACAGATGTGATTATTCCTTTAAAAATAAAGATTGATTAATATTTATTAGCAGTAGTATCAAGTATACTCAAGTCTTAAGACTGCTAAATAGTAATATATTCTGACTGGTTCTTAACGTTCAACTTTTATTTTGACGGGTTGCCATTAGGGCTGTGTATCACCAGCAAAGTCACGATACGATACGTATCACGATACAGATGCCACGATGCGATACGTATCACGATACGGGACTGCACTCAATTTCACCTCAGAAGAATTTTGTAAAACAGCTGTTTATTAAACTGCATACTATAGGGCTGTTGCTAACTATTGGCAGAGCAGGCAGTTGACCTCTGCATTATGAAGGGCCTCCATAACTGTACCACAGTACAATATAGGTAATGGCATATGTTTCATGTTTACATTGGCCACTTCCCACCAGGTACAATATTCTGATTGTTTGCATCTTGATATAAAGCCAATAAATAACAATGTACGCATTCTAATAAATGTATAGTGTAATG
>NW_015540881.1:436341-470332 GCF_001515605.1 Sinocyclocheilus anshuiensis | reverse complement strand
GCACTCTCCACCAGGTACAATATTCTGATTGTTTGCATCTTGTTTTTAAGCCCATAAATAATAATGTACTCATTCTAATAAATGTATATTGTAATGTACTAATTCTAATATATTTAAATCATCTTAACATTGCTAGTAGGTTATCATTGCACAAATCAACACACTTTCCACGTTTAAAAAATAAAAATAAAAATTAGAAGAGTTCTAAACTAATGCGCTGTCTTCAATGTACCTCACGCACACACGTTTAGTCACTCACGCTGCGCGCGCGCGCACAGACATTCTTTTTAGCGCTGCCCTGCAATTTTATCAATAAAATAGATTCATTATTTTTTAGAAACCTTGCCCTTTTCTACTCCGTTTTAAATGCTGCTCTTGTATTTAAATTAAGCGCGGTCCACTGCAGCGCACGTGCCGCGATATTGATACAGGGACAGCTGTATCGATATTCGTATCGTAAAACCTCTGTGACGATACATCGTCGTATCGATGTATCGAACACAGCACTAGTTGCCGTGAGGAACTTACAGCTGCTGTGTATGTGATATGTCGGTAGTTTTCTCAAATGAAATGGTAAAATGCTAATGAAGTGACTCTCAGAGCAGCTGGAGATGACATTCGTGTTCATATCATCATATAGTGAGACGGCAGAAGCTGAAAACACTGTGAGCGTCATCCGCGCTTTAGTATGTGTGTAGTAAACAAAACAGTGCGCCGCGCAATCCGCCATTCATTCATTGCAGAAATCATGGCGCCTCATGCGTGATATCAAATGCTTCTGCAGATTTATAGTATTACTATAGCATTTCACCTGAGCATTGCGAATCACGTGTATGGCCATGATAAGCGCTTTCTGTTGTAACATCGCGCATAAGGATGACATCTAGTGGAGAAGACTAATAATTCACGTTAATCAGATCTTGTTTTAAATGTGTGCTGAAATAAATACCGGAAAAGATCGATTCGCGGCTATCGATATCTAATCGATGTCATTTTAAAAAACGATTAATCGAAAAATCGTTTTTTTTTTTTGCCCAGCCCTACTTTCATGGCTGTGATGTATCTAAAGCATATTGTCAGTGTTACAGTGAGCTGTATGTTAAAACCATAATTTTTAAAATTAGGACATAGTAATGTCCTTTATCTCGAAATTGGACAGCTTGCTCCACACTCATGTCCTTTTTGTTCATAATATGTAAAAATATTTACCAAGTAAACTAAAAAAGCTAATTCTATCCAATCAGAGAGCCTCCCCCATACCTTCCTCCATCCCCAACCAATCACAGCATTGTGTCTTTACTATTTACTCTGTTTACATGTTTGCTGTGTAAATGCAGCTCTTAAAACATGCCGTTATGTGAGCAGCCGTGCCACTTGGTTTAAGCATAATTTTCTTTCGTTTGGCCTGCTAACAATGTGAGTATGCCATGTCAAACAGCCATGACTGAGATAATCATTAGATAGGACAGACTAAAAACCAAATAAAGTAAATAGACACTTTACCTTTGGCCAACCATTTCCAGCTGCGCAGAGGTCTGTGTTATCTGCATTTACACAGCCAGCATGTAACATACAATTAGGAGTTTAGAAACAAACCATAAAAAGGGGCCTAACACACAAATATAATTTTGTATCCTACTCATGATGATGAATTTAACAAAAATATCTTCAAAAGTTGTGTAGTACAAAGCAAAAAGGATCTCTGTCTTGTTTTTCAGTACAATGTCTATACATTCTTAAATCAAGATGCATTTACTTGAGTTAATATAAATTAAGTTTACTTGAAACAAGAAAAATATCTGTCAGTAGGATAAGACAAATAAACTTAATTCAAATGGAAACAAGTTTAATTTTCTTACTCCATTATAGGGGTGTAATGGTACACGTATTCATACCGAAAATATTCGGTACAGGCCTTTCGGTTCAGTACGCATGTGTACCGAACAAATACAGCATTGTTTTAACCACTGCACGAGTGGAACTTCATTGGAAACTTATAGTTTTATATATTGTTACTTTTGATAAGAAACAAAGTCTCATATTTCAAATTATGTCCATTTGTTTCTGTAAATTCAAATGATAAATGTCGTTTTGGTGCTTTTTGTTTTGGCATAACAGATCGCTGTATAAATGCCTCAGTTCAAACATCAGCACGGGGCGCGAGTGAGCGCGATCATCCCTTCCTCTTTAATATTAGTTTTAATGCGAAATAAACATGAATGAACATCTCATGCCTTACGTAAGCGCTCAGTCGGCTTGTAAACGAAATGTCACGTTGCCTTTTATTTACCTCAGGCAAGTCATCATTGCCCATAGCTCATTAGTTATTTTTTTTTCATTAGTACAATTTTTTTTAAGTTAAGTGTTGATTATTATATTTAAAAATAAAAAGTAATTAAATTTAAGTTTGGGCTCTGTTGTTAATTTTAACCCTATATTTTAGAGCATAAGCTGAGGTAGATTTTTGTCCCTAAGAAAGAGCCTTTGTTCAGTAAACCAGTGTTTAATAAAAAAAAAAGCAAATTTATGTTTAGTTTTCCCCCCTGTACCGAAACCATACCGAACCGTGACGGCAAAACTGAGGTACGTACCAAACCGTCATGTTTATTTACCGTTAACACCCCTACAGGAAGGACTTGTTATATTATGTATATTATGCTTCTCAAGTAAATCTATCTTGATTTAAAAAGGTTTAGATATTTGTACTGGAAAACAAGCAGTATTTAGCAAGATGTTGTTGTTTTTTTGCAATGTAGGGTAAATCAGGTTGTGTGAACATATGTAAAATGCTAAAATAGCTGAAGAACCATGCAGCTATTTTTATTTTTTTTGAGTTTAAATTGTACTGATAGACGGTTCCCAGATCAGTGTGCTCACCAAGGCAAAGTACAGAAGATTATGAGGGGTCCACAAGAGAGGGATTAGCATACACACACATATGGACTCTGCACGCAGAAAATGACTTTGTGAAGGTTTTACTAACATTTAGGGGCTTCCAAACCCTTCTTATCAGATTCTCTGCATACAATTTCTATTTGTTTACTACGATAACTCTCTAAAACTATGCATTTTTATGTCTGCAACATTAGTTAATCCTAATGGCTAATGCTGGATGGAAATCATCTTTGCCCTGCAAACGTCTCCTGTATGTTACACCCTCACTGGCACCAAAGCTGCTCCAACACAAAGTCTCACTTATTTTAGTGAAGGCTGTTGTGTATGCGTGAGCACAGTGGATTATTTTCGCAAAGGAGGTTTGCTTTTCTCCACTCTAGCTTTTGACAAGCGCCATGTGGTTGACAGACAACCTCCGGCTGTTTCCAGCAGTTACTCGCTCAAATAAGCCTTGCAGTGTCACCTGACTGCTCCAACCGGATTGACCGTATTAAACGGCAGGGCCCTCGAGGAGGGGCGGGGCTTTGGGGGCGGGAGTCAGTGAATGACGGTTTCTATGGTGACCAGCGGTCAGTGATGTGGCCCTGTACTTTGATCCGGTTCAGCCTGAGGAGATGGTCACATTTGCGCGCAAGAAGCTAGCCGTACGCTTCCTTCTCAAAGAGATGAAAAGCCCATGTGTAGTTTATAATTAAGCCCCATCGGTGACTTATTTTATGCAGAAGGAGTCTGCGTGCATGCAAGCTCATGCATGCATGCATGCGCGTGTTCAGAGGCACAAGAGTGGGCGTGCTGAATAGACAAAGTCTGTGTCTGATGATAAGGACTCAGTTGAAGGTGGGTGGAGAAGGACAGAGGGCTGGTCGGGGTGGATATAACAGACATTAGAAGCAGTGGGAGCTGGCATGCATGCGTGCAGGCGGGAGGCTGCGAGTTCTGCAGCAGAGACAGCGAGCGTAAACATGCGTAACACTGCCAAATACACTTTCTGACCTACTTCAGCTCACTGGGAATACACTGTATTGTCTGGCCCCAGACAGTGGCTGTCTGTAAGGCCTCAAACCTCAAATCCTTCACCAAACGGTTCATTCAGCTGCAGCAGAGTCACCCTTAAACATGGGTTTTGGAGAAAGACGGTGAGATGGAGAGAGATCAGGGTGGGGGGGTTGTGAAATAATGACCAGAAGACTATGCTTGGGTAAATCTGCACTGGGGTTGAGTTTTAAATAGCCTGGAATGCACAGTGCTGGAAATGGGTGGCAGTTCAGCGAGCTCGGCCTGCTTTACTACAGCGCGCGTCGCATCACGGGACAGCAGCTGTATGTGACAGAGGAAGTTAGGGTCTCCTCACTGTGCATGGATGGTTTCACTCCAGTAGCACAGACTAAGGCCCTGTCCACACGAGCGTGGTTATTTTTAAAACTGCAGCTTTTTCTACGCGGTTTGGCCATTCGTCCACACGCAAACACAGCGCCAGGTCACTGAAACCGAACATTTTGGAAAACGCCTGCCAGGGTGAAGATTTTCAAAAACTCCGGTCACAGTGTTATCGTGTAGACAGCGAAACCGGAGTTTTTGTCTTGTGATGTCGGAGCATGCACTGTTATCCCCGCCTACTGGCTTCTGATTGGCCAACATGGCTTTATGGTTGAGATTATATCGCCACCTGTTGGTTTGGCATGCTCTTGACAGTGCTTCATAGCATGTGTTTGCGTTTTCATGTGTACGGAGATTTTTTTTAAAACGGAAGAAGGAAAAACTCTGTTTATAAAAATACCCGTGTACGTGTGGACATGGCCTAAAAGAGGGTCTGCATGTGGCTTGTTGGGCCAAGAGGAAAGTTTTTTTCCACTTAAATAATCACTCGTGATGCACCAAAATTAATTTTTCACTGGATCACTGAAATTCAGTGATCACTGAAAGTATTAATTTAGCCAAAAATAGATTTTAAGTGTGCTGTGCTGAGTGTTTTGTTCTTTCATGATAAATTAAACTATTGTAGTATTCGGCAACAAACTGCCACTTGATATTTTAGCCAAACAAATTTGATGTATTATTAGCATCATTTTTGCTTATCAAATTTCAAATATCAAATTTCTTAACACAGTGCATCACTTGATACACAATATATCAGTACCGAATCATGTTTTTAGTGTATCAATATTGGTGAAAATTTGATATTTAATTATTTTTCTCCGTTTTTACATTTTACACTTTCTTTGCCACCATCTGAGGCTCACATAAAATTAATGCTTAAAAACAGTAAGAATTTATTAACACGGTTAAATGTAATCTTTAGCAACTCTCAAAATAAATATTTAGGCCTATTTTTTATACTTTATATTATAATTTAGAATAAAATTATAAAAAAAATGTTAAAATATGAACAAAAACTATAATAGTATACCACTGATACTAAAATAACACTAATTGTAGCATTTAAAATGTCAGATTTGAGTTAATATCAGCCATAAAATGACAGGTTAACAGAATCGTCTGGAATTGGCCAGTGCATCCCTATCAAATGCTTTTAGGCTCATTTTTTTTAGGAGTATGTAATAGCCAGTAGCTCGTGCTTCACACAGTGAGCACCCCTTTGTCAAACACAAATAAAGCTTATTTTTGGATCTTCTTGGCTTCTCTCACTGGACTTCAACCTCTCTGTGTGATGTCATGGGCTTCGCTGGAGCTCCTGGCTTTATTGCCTGAAACAAAATGGTTGCTGTATGCAATAGAAGCCAAAGGTCATGTCAGGGCCACCTGTTTGGAGTGACAGCTGAGCGCTGCTTTGCCAAAGGCCTCATATGCTCACCTCCTCCTCCCCGTTAACCCCTCGTGTTCATTCCAATCAAGCACATTTCTTGATTTGCCTCGGTCTCTCAGTACTCCCTCACCTGCTGGAAAATCCAGCCGAAACCAGTGATAGCTGTGTTTTGGAACATGATCGCTGGTGTCTAGCTGGCCCAAGCTCAGTCAGGTGCCCAACAGCTGGTTCTCCAGTTTGAACCATCTTGCACCAGTTAGAAACCAGTTGGCATGTTGTACAACAGAGATTCTGGTTGTAACTGGTTTTTCTGTTTCACTCCTCTAATTTTCTTACTTGATATGAAGAATTGCAGTACACTTTTATAGTTCTTGTAACATTTTATAGGGCTTATATTTTTAAATGACCCGGTAATTTAATATTTATTATTTCGGGTTTTATTTTTTTGCCTGGATACGATTGCAGAGCACTGATGGACACATTATAATCAATGCAGGTCCTTTGAAAAAGAAAGTGTGCTGCAAAATAATTTGTGATGAAAACAAGATGGAGGAAGGAGGAGAGCCACCCAAAGAGAGAGAGAGAAGGGAGGAAATAGTTCAGCAGTAGAACCAGTTTAACCAGAAACCTTCTCTGGGTGTATCCACTTGTCAGGAATCCTCCTCCCGGTTCTTGGAGTGTTGTAGCCCCCATCCCCAGCGAGACTCTTCTATCCTGACACCTCCCCCACTCAACACAAACAACATACACACGCTGAAACTGATACAGGAACAGTGTGGTGTGTAGAGCCAGCAGAACGCGATAGCCCCATGAGCAAACACCTGCCCACAATCCAACACTTGCCTGTGCCTGTGCTTTGACACACTCTTGCCTCAGACACACACTCTTTCTTTTTCTTTTTTCAGTTTCCCTGTCGTTTAGGCCTTCTTAATAGCATATACTAGCAAAGTGTGCAGAAGTCTTTCTATTTCCTGTCATGCTTAGTTATATTTATTTGTTTGCATTTTTACATGTTTACAATTTATAAGTCATCATTTATTTTTTAAACGTATTCATATGTATTTTTGATGAAAATGTCCTTTAAATTTGATCAGTATCTTGTCATGTAATAATCAGTACTTTTTGTCATTGTTATTCTTGACATATACACTTTCGTGTAGTGGTCGACCGATATTGTTTTTTTGACAGCCGATGCCGATATCTTGGAAAGCAAGGTGGCTTTAAATTTTTATATATCCGTGTGAATGGCAAAGTTGAATTTTCAACATCATTACTCCAGTCTTCAGTGTCATATGATCCTTCAGAAATCATTCTAATATGCAGATTTGGTGCTCATGAATTGTATTATTTATTATTAATTTATTATTATTATCAATGTTGAAAACAGTTTTACTGCTTAATATTTGTTTGGAAACTGTATTTTAATTTTTTTTCAGAACACTTTGATGAATAAAAGGTTCAAATTAACAACATTAATTTGTAATAGAAATTTTTTGCAACATTATAAATGTCTTTACTGTCACTTTTGATAAGTTTATTGCATCCTTGCTGAAAAAAGTATTAATTTCTTAAAAAAATATATTATTGACAACAAACATTTGAGCAATAGTGTAATTCTAACCGAGGAAAACATTTTATTAAAGGTAAATAACATTTTAGTTCAAATTAATGTGTAGAGTAACAGTCCAAACTTTTATCATTCCTCTTCTAAAAACATTGTTCGTGCATTGTTACAGATTTCTCATCAGTTTTCTCATCATATTTTCACCAACAATATGGTTTGAATCTAATCTTTTAATTATCATTGTTTTTGTCTCATTGCTTTTTGACAAAATCAAAAAACCTCAACATGAACACAAAACAAAACCTTTATCAAAAACTTTATTAAGAGAAGACACAAAAGTGCAAAAGGGAACAAAATGGGGAACTCAAACTTGTACAGCAGCATGAGCTCCATCATTAGCTCCATCATCAGTATCTCAGTAGCTTCTTTTCTGTATAAAATGTGCACTCTAACCCTCATCACATGAAAGACTGTCAGACCCACATATGTTTTTCCTGACTGGATAATTTGGTATAAGCCTGTTTTGTGCATCCTGACAATCCTAAGCTCCATCCATCTGCCTTCCATCCATCTCCATAACGTCATCCGCCACTCCATCCTGTCTCTATCCCCTCATCCTCATGCTCTTCTGTCTCCTTTTGTTCCTGGGTCCTTTAATACCAGCTCTTGTGATATGCTGTTGCAGTAGTAATATTCCCTACAGATCCTGCACTCACCAGAAAGGAAACTTGGCAGTGTGTGTGACTTTGTGTTATGTGATGGCAGCGCGTTTCAGTTTACCAGCTCAACAAGAGGCCTGAGGCTGGATCTCTCCTGTTACCTTTACACTACAGAAAGCACATCTGAAATGATGTCACTCTTTCTCATGTGGCCTTTTCAGGTCGCTGTCACTTCCCGGACCTCGCCTCATGGGAAAACATGCTCTGAATCCACTATAGCCTGAAGGATTTCTCACTTTAATCCTGAAGGAAATACACCTCACGTTCATTTTCATGCTTACTCAGTGACTCGGCTACCTTTAACTCTTGTTAATGTGTGCTTTTTTAAACATAACACACGCTTTGTTTATACGTCTTTCTTGCGGTGTAACACTTTGCGCTTTGTGTAGTAATTGTGTGTTTTGTTGCTTTCAGTATGAGCAGAGGTCGCTTTCCCTCATCCTGCGCCCGTGACCCTGTGGCTCCATGACCCTGTGACGTGTTTAGCCCAGACCTTAAAATAGGTAAATATGCAAAAGACACCTGACACTACTGACTCCTCTGTGTGTGTGTGTGTGTGTGTGTGTGTGAGGTTGCAACATAGGTGTTGGGTTCAGATGTCAGGCCTATGACAGATCTCTTAATCCATACACTGTTAAAATGTTTCTAATTTTTACAGGAAAAATGTAAAGATGCTTCAGTAAAATCCAGTTAATTAGTTACCTTACCATATATGGTGCACCATTGTAAATGGTTTAATATAGCATAAAATGTCATTTTAAATTACTGTAAAATGTATAGTTTTTACAAGTAAATTTCTATATAATTTACAGTGAGAAACAGTAAAATGACATTTCCAGAAGTTTCTGCACATGTTTTTATATTTTATGCCCTGATGGTATTTTTTCTTTGTGTGTATATGGCCATTTACCATGAACTCTGGTTCATCATCTGGATTTCCATTGTACCACCCATATTATAATGATTGTTATATTAAAGAGTTAGTTCACCCAAAAATTAAAATTAGCCCATGATTTACTCACCCTCAAGGCATCCTCCTAGGTGTATGTGACTTTCTGTTTTCAGACGAATCCAATCGGAGTTATATAAAAAAATGTCCTGGCTCTTCCAAGCTTTATAATGGCAGTGAATGGCTGTTATTTTTCAACAGTCCAAAAGAAGACCGATAAAGTGCATCAATTCATCATGAAAGGTGACCCATACAGCTCCAGGAGGTTAATAAAGGCCTCCTGAAGCAATTTAATGCGTTTTTGTAAGAAAAATATCCATATTTAAAACTAACAAACAGTAATCTCTAGATTTTTTTTGCAATGTAGGCATAAAATATTTAAAATAAAATTAGTATTTTACTAGCACATCTGTGTGGATAGTCAGGAGGTGTTGCTCAACCTCCATTAAGAGATTAGTTGACCCAAATATACTCTGTCATCATTTATTCACCTTATTGTCATTATAAACATGAATGACTTACTTCTGTGGAACACAAAGGGAGATATTTTGAGGAACTCTGGCAACCAAACAATATTGAACCCAATTGACTCTCTTTGTACAGACAAAAAGACATTTTTCAAAATGTTATGCTTCACAGAATAAAGAAAATCAAACAGGTTTGGGATGACATGATAAATGATGACAGAATTTTTATTTGGGGGTAAATTATCCATTTAAGGCCCTTAAAATATTCCTCACAGTGCGCATGTTGGTATATAGACAGAGCATCTTTATTTAGATGTCAGCGCGTTGCAGATTAAGATGTGGATTTTCCAAAATTAGACAGAGAAAGAGAGGAGTGGTTGAGTGACTGAGATGGAGGATGGTCTGTAAGATGGAGGATGATAACAGGGAAGAACAGGGGAGCTCTGCAGTGTAGAGGAAGCAAAGGAGAAGAATGGCTCAACATTCCCTAGAACTTCCCAGCCACCACACCAAACAGGAAATACACAAGTTCTGTGTACTTATGAATGAAAAGAGGAACAAAACAGTCAAGAACACTCTGTATGAAAGCATAAATCTACTGTGAGCATTCATGCAGTATGGGGGCAATCCTTGGGATTTGGGTTTGAGAATGTTTATTGCTGTGCTCCAACACCTAGTGGGGCAATCCCAGAATCCATTGCAACAAGCTCAGTGAAAAAAAATTGTGGTGGAAGTTGGTTATTTTTTCATTTCGACATTGTAAGGATGCTGCTTTGAGAAGGTATTGGACCAGAGCTAATATTTTCTTCAGAGTTTCTATGGATGAGCCTATATGCCTCTTTTTCTGATTCCTGTTGTCCTGTTGCTTCACCTTGAAGTGTGAGTGTGTAAAAGAGAGTGATGGTCCAGGGCAGATGGACTCATCATTATCCAGTGTTATCTGTTCCCAGTAGGAGGGAAGGTCTATATAATCCCCACACTCCCATTAACTAAGACACTTTTATAGCCTGTAGATGTAGGAGGTCATGTGCTTGCCAGGACAGTGCCTTTTAGAGCATCAGCACTCCTTTATTCCATTTATCCTTTTTGTTCTTGACATGTATAAAGTGTCTTGAATTATTACTGCTTACATTACTATTATTATTGCTCGTATTTACTTTACATAGCTTTAACATAATTTTAAACAAACCGGTGGTCTCATAGCAACACCTTGGCATCCGCTCCCACAACATTAAAACACTGCAGCAGCATGTTTTTGTTTACTTGTACACTACTGTTCAAAAGTGTGGAGTTAGTAAGATTATTTTTAAAGAGAATTCATATTTTTATTCAGCAAGAGCGCATTAAATTGATCAAAATAACAGTAAAAACAAAAAGATAAATGCTCAAATAAATAAATGAATTTTCTCTTCATAAAAGAATTCTGATAAAAATGCATCACAGTTTCCACAAAAATGTTAATTAGCACAACTTTTTTCAAGCATTGATAATAATAAGAAATGTTTCTTGAGGAGCAAATCAGCATATTAGAATCATTTCTAATAGATCATTCATGTGGCACTGAAGACTAGAGTAATGAAATTAAAGATTCGGCTTTGCCATCCCAGGTATAAATTACATTTGAAAATGTATTCAAATGAAAATATATTAAAAATATATATAAAAAAAAATGAAAAGTTATTTTAAGTTGTAATAATATTTAACAATCTTACGGTTTACTGTATTTTTTATCAAATAAATGCAGGCTTGGTGAGCATAAGAAAATTATTTCAAAAACATTTTAAAAAATCTTACCGACCACAAACTTTTGAATGGTATTGCCTATTGCTTTTTGAATTATACTTTTGTATTCTGCGTTTACCTCCTGCCAGTTCATTTAATTTTCTGCCTCTCATATACCAAATATCTTGTCATAATATTAGTCCTATGTGCCATATGATGATATGTTTAACTGTGATGTCCATCTGTCATTATTAGCTCCAGTGGCTAATGAATTACTGTCTTTAAGCCTGATCCTCTCAATTAGTCCAAAGATGCTTGGCTAATAACAGCTCATTAATCTCAGATAATTTCTGGATCTATGCTGTATTGCCATCTCAGCTCACAACACTTATATCCAGCATCTGTGATGCTGATAACTGTATTGAGGCTTTGCATACTCTAAGGGGGAAGTCGTGGCCTAATGGTTAGAGAGTCGGACTCGTAACCCAAAGGTTGCGGGTTCGAGTCTCGTACCAGCAGGGATTGTGGATGGGGGGAGTGAATGTACAACGCTCTTTCCCACCTTCAATACCACGACTGAGGTGCCCTTGAGCAAGGCACCGAACCCCCAACTGCTCCCCGGGCGCCGCAGCAAAAAAAAAAGTGTGTTCACGGTATGTGTGTTCACTGCTGTGTGTGTGCACTTTGGATGGGATAAATGCAGAGCACTAATTCCGAGTATGGGTCACCATACTTGGCCACATGTCACTTCACTCACTAAATGATCATTTATCCTTTTTATTCTTATTCTTCTTAAAAATACTCAATAGGTGTGTTTCCATTACAGATTTGCTCAAAACTTTTGCAATATTTTATAAATATCGATAAATCTATTGCAAAATGGTGGCATTTCCATTAACCAATGTTATGCGACTAAAACGTAATTTTTTTTCTCTTGCGATAAGTCATGGCGACAGATGTTGGTAGGTTTACGCATTTCGTAGCCACCGCACTAGCCATTATTTTTAATTGGAAGGAGATGTATGCGTGTATCTTTAGCAAAGCAGAGCAGAGAGCCACTTCTGCGATGGTTACGTGCCGCGGCGCAGCTGGTATAATCACAAGCATTGACTAGAGTTGCCGCGATCAGCTCTGTTGGCTGTGTTGGAGCCATAATGCGCCACAGACATGTGCAGTGTAAATAAGGGGTTATCCATCCAAGCATTAATGGCAAGGAAAGCCCCTTATACTTGAGAGTGGCCACATATGGTGTGTTTCTTGGAGGTTATAGTAAATTTAAGAATGATCATGCGATTTTTACGTATATCAGGTGACCTGTAAATGCGGGAAAAAAAAAAATTCCATTGCAGCTTTGCGATTATATTCCTTTTTCAAATTGCCTGAAAAATCAATGCATGCGTAAAAACTTTTTTTGCAATATGTAGGAGTTTTTGCGAAATTGTCGTGTTTCCATTAGGTGTATTTTCAATTTTCAATTTCAATCTGCGCAATTTGAAGGGTAACGGAAACGCAGCTAATGAAATCAGGTTTTTTTCTTTTGAAAGAAATGAATGCATTAATTCAGCACGCAAGCATTGAAATGATCTCAGTGCATTTTTAAATAAATAAATTAGCACAAAGATGCACATCATTGGCTTTAAGTGAAACTTTTTCGGTATCAGGCTTTGAGGGCCTGACAATGATAGCGATCTGCAGCAACACATTGACCAGATGTCATTTGTTTTCAGTGAAAGTGGATGGTTTCTGTCGACATAAGCAACAGCGACCATTGGTGATGCAATTTGGACGTGTTCAGAGTTGAGAAAAGTCTAGCTTAATGCAAATGAGAAGCAAAACTATAGAGATTTCACTGATCTATTTGAGTTGTGGTCAGAATTTGAAGTAATTCGACATGAGTTAATCGTTCATTTTAATTTTGATATGATGCATAGCAATGCTTACTAGCAACCTGGTGACCTGAGGTGTAAAATCTCTTGTCAGTGTAAAAGGTGCATTACACTGCAGAATATGTGCATCTCTTTTCCTCAAAGCTGAATCCTTATAGACATGGAGGATAATCAGACTCCTCCGTCCTCACTTTTCCAACCAGTGGAAGTGCATGAGCAGAGTTTGGGATGGTGGGAGCTGGGAGGGGGATTTCCTACCCTCCCCCTCCAGCAGAGGCGATCACACCCTGCTACTGGGCCGCATGCTTAGAGCAAGAGAGAGTACAGCAGAGAACCGTCTACCCTCCACTGCTCTCACAGCCACTTCCTGCTTTGCCTCTCAACCCAACCCCCTACTGTTCTTCTCTTCACAGCAGAAAGACATTTCTATGTTTCTCCCGTGTGAACATGCAACCAGTCTCTCGACTCTCTTTTCCAGTACTCTCTCTACACTTTTCTCACATTGCACTTTTCTCTCTGTGTTTTCCTCCTTCGCTCCCACGTATGTGTCGTTCATCTTTCTCTCCGTCGTCTCCTCACCCTGCACCACCCCCCTCACTGGTATGGGCCTCTCTCGCTGAAGTATCACACTCCCACAGCTGCCTCAAACAGTCCACAGCCAGTTCTTTTCCTATCTTGACTTTTAGACAGCACAATACATAGAGCTCAGTTCAAATTGAGATGTTTGTGGGACGAATGTCGCTTTTTAAATCCAATATGTACTCTGCTATTTAAATGTTTAGTGTCATTAATTTGCATTAATTGGATGCATTAATTTATCAAAAGTGAAAGTAAAGGCATTTATAATGTTACAAAAGATTCTGTTTGAAATGAATACTGTTCTTTTGAACTTTTCATTAATAAAAGGATCCTTAAAGTATTATGGTTTCCACAAAAATACTGGTAATATTGGTAATAATAAGAAATGTTTCTTGAGCAGGAAATCAGCATAATAGAATGATTTCTGAAGGATCATGTGACACTGAAGACTGGAGTCAAATTCAGCTTTGCCATCACAGGATTAAATTACACTTTAAAAATATATTAAAATAGAAAATGGTTATTTCAAATTGTAATATTACTGTTTTTACTATATTTTAATCAAATTAATCCAGCCTTCATGAGACTTCTTTCAAAAACAACAAATCTTACCGACCACAAACTTTTGAAGAGTAGTATACATACATATAAAAATGTCACATCCAAATCACATCCAAACCTCAGCAGAGCCTTCTCAAAGACTTTATTTTAGTCTTTTTGGTCAGCCATTGAAAGAGACTTATATCCATCATGCATTTACAAACCTAAATAAAAATTTGCTTTAATATCAGGGCCTTTTGCAGTCTTAGCATAGTCATTTTAATGTTCATAATATAGAGTTGTTGTTGTTTTTATTCGTTTTGTCTATTTGAATGTAAGAAAACAATTAAGCACATGTGCTAAAAGAGGAAGTTGACTGATAAAGTTGCTCCTGTAAAACGCACTACAGCTCCTGCAGAGATTAACTGTAACCATTTAGGCAATGATAAGATGATTTCCACATGGCCTCCTTTGCATATGAGAAAAGTAATTTATTAATGGGTGTATCTTTTAAAATTTGTCATATTGAGTTCTGTGTGAGTAACAGATATTCTCTGTTCTTAGAAATGGAAAGTGCCTCCCCTGAGAAGACTGTCAGCAGTGCTGTTGGTGCTGCTGATGTGAATGAACAGTCTCATTTGTCAGAAGAGGCTATGAGCAATCAGTCCTCCACACATATACCAGAACCAGTTGAAGGTAAGATGCCACAGTGGCTCTAAGAGAGACAGTTTATCCAAAAAATAAAGATTCTGTCATTGTTTACTCACTCTTATCTGATTTATAGAAGCAGACTGTGATGGAACGGACAAACCAGAACATGGAGATGATGATGAAGGTGGAGTTAGAACAGAGGAGGAGCTGTCCTCTATCAACTCCATGATGAACACTGTGATGAATGTGGGCCAGATCAATGGAGTTGATTCTGAGCCCACCAAAATATCTCCCAGAAATTCAACCAAATCCCCTTCTGTCAATCGTACTGGGAGAAGAAATCAGGTATAGCAGCAGTTGTTACATATTATATTATGGTTATATATTAGTGCTGTCAAACGATTGCTCACGTTTTTGCTCACATAATATATGTGTACTTTGTATATTTATTATGTATATATAAATAACTTAAATGATTTTAGCAAATGGCTGCAATATAACAAAGAGTGAAAAATTTAAGGGGGTCTGAATACTTTCCGTACCCACTGTATTTACATATAATATAAATTATATGAATATAAATATACATGTAAATATTTTCAAAATATTTACTGTATGTGTGTGCTTTTATATATACATAATGAATATACACAAACATATATTATGTAAACAAAAACTTTTATTTTGGATGCGATTAATCATTTGACAGCACTATTATATATATGAAGGGTTCAGATGCAAAAGCCTCTAAAGTGCCGTTTGAAATTTTCTTCTAAAATGAACATTTTTATCAGCCTCTTGTGTGTAGGTTCAGTAATTTCACTTTAATGGCAATGAATAGTTTTTTTTTCATTGCCATTAAAGTGAAATAACAACATAAACATTGGAGCCTGATAAAAAATACTAATTCACCAGAAATAGTACTTTTTGCCTACTATTTTATGAATACTGTTAATTCAGACATACTATACTACTTTTTCATATGCTAATTTTTGCCTACTGTATAGTTGGGAAGTATGCAATTTTTGATGCAACCCAAATCTCTAAGACCAAGGTTAATCTTCAATAACATATTTCACATTAGAAATAAAATGCAAAATGTTGCCTCTTTAGCTCAAGTGATGCTACAAAAGGCTGGCCCACATTCTAGAGTAAGCAAACACGCGATTGGCTCCTGTTTTTCTACAAGTGGTCCGTCTCGTCTCCCTCGTACTGGCAGTTACATAAACTCAGCTAAATGAGTGGCAACAAATGGTCCTTGCGCTTTCTCAATCCCCCCTTTGTGAGAGCCGATGCTTGCCTTATGCCTTCAATTAAAGTGTGGGATTTTACTGAAACACTTCTCTGTGGAGAAAACAGGTGTTTCAGTCCCCCAGCCCCCTCTGGTATCCCATCCCACAGCCCTAACTGTATTTCCATACGCTGAGAGTGACTCTGCACCACTGCTCGCCTGCAGAAGGTCTTACCCATTGAATTAGTGATGCTCTTCCTCAGCCAGTGCTGTTGTTGTCTGGAGAAACAGATGGAGAGGCCACTTGTTGCTCCATGTGACAAGAGCGCACAACCGCTCCTGCTGCTCTGACACATACTATCTTCATCAGGCAGGCCACATCCTGCATCTGTTTTACCTGTTGTGTTTATCTCTCACTGGGGGACAAATAAATGACTCACTGGGGTTTCGGAGTCATGGGGAGCCACATGTGTTGAGGAGCCGTATTTTTGTTTGATTAATACATAATTACTTAATGTGTTTTCAGGGTCTATGACTCTCATAAGGTGTAATAGTTAAAAATATATAGTTAGTTTAGTTACTAACTATATATAGAAACAGTATGATTTACAAACATTTTGTTATGCTGAACGTATTACAAAAATATATTTATATTTTTTAAAAGAAATGGTTAAATGGTACACCTTAGGTATGATTGCACTGTTAAAAGGCTGCAATGTTTTTGAAATCTAGTCAGATATGTATATAAAACTTAGGGATGCACCGATAGCATTTTTTTTGGCCGATGCTGATACCAATACCGATTTTAACAAAAAACTATTGGCTGATTCCGATACCGATACCGATATTGGTCAATTGCATAAAGCAGGGCTTAAAAGAAAGAAGAAGAAAAAAAAGATTGGTTCACTCCGAGCAGAATCAGTATTTGAACGTTTCTGTTCCTGCGTTCCTCTGTGAAACCGGTTTGAGTAGAAAACATACCGGTTAATAATGTTATTTTTTAAACTTTTTCTTTGCCAATAATAATAATAAAAATAATAAAGTACAGCCGCAGTGTTTAATTTACTCAAAAAGAAAAAAAATCATGAAGAGTCTTGAATGATCTCTCTTAATCATAGCCAATACAGCATCGTCTTTTCTAGATTTACCAAAGACCAAATGTATTAAACAAAAGAAAAAACTGTCAACGCAATAAAAACATTAAATCATTTTTTTTTCAAGATATTTAAAAATGTTGCAGCATGGATTAAAAAAAACCTGCTACTCCTATAAGCGTTAATTTTGAGAGGAAAAAAACTGCCTAAATTAGTAGGCTGTACGTTGCATTTTATTATTACATTCAGAAATAATGATGGTAAATAAAAGCTAAAATACAACTAAAATAATGGTAAATAAAAGCAAAATTACAAACACAATTAGGCTATTTTAGTTCCCTTCTATCCACAACAAATCCTCTAAAGTTGTATTTAGACTAAATATAAGCGTCAGGCCAAAACGAATTAATTTAAAAACGAAACTGAAGCCTACCTCTCTCATTCTGCATGAATCCAAATGTTTCAGTATTCGCGAAGTATCTGGATGCTAACCTGTTATTTATTATATAAACTATAGGCTTTGTTCTTCACTCGCATTAACGACGTAATTCCGTAAACTTCAGAGTGCGTTACAATTATCCGAAACTCAGCACAATTTTTTTTCTTTCGTTTTGTTAATCTGTTAATGATTTGAAGTGAAATATATTTTGTGTATATAGGCCTATATATTCCTTTTTATGTAGCCTATATAGTTTTATTCTGTTTTCTCCATTCACAGAAATGCTGCAGGTGCGTGATGTGACCTTGTGTGAATCTGTGTTCTACACTGGTTTCAAGCAAAAAGCTGCATATTACCTGCCATTCATTCTCACTTAAATGTAGGCCTAATGCTTGGCGGTTCATGACATATCCTCAGATAAACTCTAACGCCGGTGTATTGCCATTGCGACTTACCTATGATGAATTTACAGCTGAGAGCGGGCATTTCACTCGTTGGATGCGTCAGCATTACATTTGCATATGGCCATACTATGCCGCCTGACAAACTATATTTTGTACAGATTTTATTTTGTTTTGGCAAGTATTTAATTATTTTGCCCAGAGAAAAACGTTGGATTATGCAACAGACATGCAACTCGTTGTCTCCATGCAGTTAATTAATAAACCATCGGTATCGGACCTTTTCATGCTATTTCCGATATGCCGATGACTTTAAAATAATAAAAAATTGGCCGATACATCAGTGCATCCCTAATAAAACTATATAAACTATATACTAAATAACTATGTACTTTAATTGCAACTAAAATGTGTTTTGTCTTTTTGTCTGCTACAGGAAGTCAAAGACGAACGCTCAAGCTTCATTTGCCCCCTGTGTAACAAAAACTGCATGACACAGCACCAGCTCACCATGCATATCAGACAGGTGCACACTCCCTCTTACACAAACACACCAGAACATCCCTACATGTACACCTGTTTACTGAACCACAACAGTTTGTCTTAAAATCAGAATTTTACTGAAACTGAACATGTTATATAGACTGTATATCAGTATGTTCACGTCTGTGCCTCGTTTTTTCCTCCAGCATAACACAGATAGTGGGGGAACTGACCACTCCTGCAGTATCTGTGGGAAGGCTTTGAGCTCAGCCAGTTCTTTGGACCGCCACATGCTGGTTCACAGTGGAGAGAGGCCACACAAGTGTGTGATATGTAATCAGACTTTCACTACCAATGGAAACATGCACAGGTAAATGGTCAGACAGTGTTTTTAAAATGGTAGATGTTTAACTTTTATGTAAGTGTAGACTAGCCTTTTCACTGGCGCACAATGATACACAATAGAGTATCCTATTTCCTGTTTAGCTGCATGGAGGTTTTCATTAATATATCGCTAAAAGTGAAACTCTGTCAACAGAATATGTGGAATAATGTTCAGTACCAAAGAAAATCATTTTGATTCATCACTAAGTTTTTGTTCAAATCAAAAATATTGGTTACAATAACACACCTCTATTGGAAATAAGCATTACGCAGGGTTTAAAAGCCAAAATGTGAAGCTTTTATTTTTGTTAAAGAGCATTTAGGAAATATAATTATATAATGTTTATAATTTAAGCTGTAGCATTGTCTAAATCATCCTTTTTGAAGTGAAGACACTTGTTTATACTCTATTTAAATAGTGCTTTTCTGGTGCTTTTTTGATCATTGTCTATTGGATATAACTTTACTCATAATCAAACTTTACAAGGTCAGTAAGCAACTTGATTTCCACTAGTCTTATGTCGAAATGTGTTTGTCTTTTGGCTGTACTTCAAAACACTCCGTACTTTGTTTAATATATTTTTAAGTGTATTTTAGTGTGTATCTTAATGGTCTGGCATTACTTTCATTGTAAGTGGCGTTACTTACTGTAAATACCATTTTTGCGCTTACCTTTGACAAGTCAAAAGGTAAACTGTGGTAATCAACATTGTCATAGATGCTGTTTATAGAGCTTAATTTGTACTGAACACATTACATTTCTTTAAACAGAAGAGAAAGGGTTTATGAGTTGATGAAAAGCTAATAATTAATGTATCAAAATGTAAATAAATAACTGTAAAATAAAAACTATCAAAATATAACACTAAAAAAAGATGAAATATTCTGTTTGCATGCATGCCATGTGATCATTGTCTGACATCAGAGAACCTTTAACATGCAAATACATTGTTACAGTTTTTCTCAATCGATTTGACACTTTTCTTCAATGCAGTGTACTTGTTCTCAAAACATTTAACACAGCCATCCAAACGCAAAATTATCTTAACCAAACAGTTCAACTTTACTGCAAAATGAAGCACTGCAATTTTTTCTAGTAATGCAATTACTAAATGTAAATATTAACATCAAATCTATAGGTGTGTTCTCTACTGATTATAAAATACATTCGGTTGTAGATGCACAAATATGCTAATGAAAATACATGTTTATTGCAATTCTTTAACAGGGAGTTTAGCTTTATATATATTGTGTATATCTAAACTAAATAAAAATTGTTATCCAACACCTGCTATCACCCATGAGAAAAAACGAACTGCCCCTTTAAACTTAAAATCTGTTTGTGCCACCTTTAGCAGCAAGAACTGCAAACAAACTTTTCTGACAACTACAGATCAGTCTTTTACAGCACAGTGGTGGAAATATCTGGAAGAGAATTTCATTGCATTTGATCTACACTACATATTTGCTGCGCTTGCATCATAGGATGCCCGCCCCCCAGCTTCTCTAAGGGAGAGGCCATGATTTTTTTTTTCCATGGTCAATTAGGGTAATTCTGATTTCATTTGAAATTCATCTGCACCTTCTACCTCTCCTTCCACCCTGTTGTCCACTTCCTCTCTGTCCATGTCTTCTTACAGTTTCTCCTCATGCTCTTTCGACTACACGAATGCCCTCCTCTCTACTCATCTCTTCTCCCTTTCCTTTTCCTCTCCTCATTTCTCACATCTCCGTCTCTGCTCACCTCTTTCTGCCTGTTCCACTCTTCTTCTTCTCTCTCATTACACCCCACTCCACCTGATAGACTTACACCTCTTTCTTGAAAAAATGTAGATTTTTCCCCAGTGGGTTAAGGGTTTAAAATATTGCATAAATTACATTTGGTTGAAATGCTTGTACTGAAACATTTTGCATTCTACCTGTAATAAAACTGCTAAATGTTTTGGGCCACACTAGTAGGAAGCATTTGAGCTGTGTTTATGATAAATGTGCATAACAGTGACTGTAAAATATGTATTTTAGGGATGGAAATGACATTTTTATATTTGGGACATGGTAATTGCGCTACTTTGGGCTGTTTTATTTATTACTGGCATGGGCTTGGGATGCACAATTAAAATGATGTAATAGTTGTGATCATTATTTTACCTTCCATGATCATTCAGACTTGATCAGGTGCAGTACTGACACTCTGTCAAGTCTGCATCAAATCAAGCACTCCGTAATCACAGGTAAACTGTCTGATCAGTCAGATGTTTGTCATGAGAAGTGTTCCACAAAACAGCTATGGTTTGCAGACAGTTATAAGAGTTGATGTTACAAATATGTCTTTTGAATATACTGTGTGAACTCATTGCCTCGTTAGCTAGGAGAGTTTTATTTTCCCTCCTCAATAAGTTTTGTCAGTTGTTTTGTTTATTGGTCTAATTTTTGTTTCTTGGGTTGCATTGGTTAGTCACTCAATTAATTCTCTTGTGCTTCGTTCCCCCCTTCTGAATTATGTTGTATTGATAAGGAGTTATCACAAAGTAAGTCTGTTTAGTTGTGCTATCTTACAATCAATATATAGTAAATGTAGGTTAAAGTGTTGCCGATGTAACCGGTTAAAACTTGGACTGGCGATGAGGTCTTAAATGTATGGAAAGAGTCTTAAAGAAGGTCTTAAAAGGTATTAAATTTAACTCCATGATTCCTGTATATACCCTGATTTATATTTTATTAATATTATTATTATTTTGCATATTCATTCTTGCTCTTTGTATACTTTCCCTTTTATTATTACTCTAAAGCAATTGTGATAAATGTGTAAACGATTAGGAAAACTGCATTTCCTGTGTTGAGTGTATGATTAACCGAATAGTTATCAGTTTAGGGCCAATCGAAAATATGTTCATTTGATCGAATGACAAATTACAGAGTTTTGTTTGTTGTGTTTGGACAAATAGTACATAAATGTTTGTGATTTGTGTAAAACATTTTTTCAGATATTTTAAAGTATTGGTTGGTTGTATTAACTATTGTGAAAACATTTGAGAGTTTTGTGCACATTGTTTTGAGAAAATTATTTGCATGATTTGTAATTTGTATAAAATGAATGAAAACGTACAATCTGCTCTGGACAATTACAAAGTATTCAGATCACTGTGTTAACTGTTTTGAGAACAGTGATCTGAGTTTGGAGACTGAGAAAAACTGTAAATTATTGGAATATTAACTTAAAATCTTAAGGGGAATACATCAAATAAATGGCTTAGGTCCAGGGCGTTCGACTGACAAAAATGTTTGATGCAGGAAAAAATCGAAATACTTCCAAGCATTATATTCATACCACTTTTAGGTTTCAAATGTGTTAAACTGCATCATTGGTGACCTAAAGAAATAATTGTAACAAAATGTTGTGTGTGCACAGGTTGCATGCTGCATTACTAAAGTAGTTGTTGGTATGTGGTGGAGGAGGGTACGGAGGGAGGGTCGGGAGGGATGAAGGAATGTCTGCATGTGATGTGAGAGGCCTAAATCTCAAGGCTGACTGATATTGATGGCTGTGCTGGCTTCTTTCTTTCATGTCACCTATATTTGGAAAGATGGTTCTGTGTCCATGCTTTCTTTTCATGTGTCTTTGTGGTGGAGGAGGGTTTGATGTGTGACTCTTTTTGTTTGTGTTGATGGGATGTGCATAGAGGGCTTCCTTGTGCAGTTGAGACATGCAAGCATTCCAGATGGGGGTGGAAGAAGTTTGTGTGAGTGAGAGAGGGAAAACAGGCAGGGGGCAGGGAGAGGGGTGCTGAAAATATTTTTTGGATGGCACATTATGGATTTTTTGGGTCATTTTTAACCGTATCGTTTCATATATTACATAACAAAAACAGCTTTGCTTGGCATGTTAAATCATGCAGCTGAGCCGTTTTTCCCACACTGCCCTCTGGCAATATTGATGAGGCACTGCAGAAGGAAACATTTACTCAGTGCATCAACTAGTAACTTCAAACACAAAACCACAATGTGATTAAGTGCCATGTGACAAGAAATTGCAAGAACTGTAATTATGGTTGCGTGATAACATAATTATGCTGATACTGTTTCAGTCTGTAAGGTATCGACATGGTTTTTTGCTGTGGCCAGAGACATGAGATGGAACAGGATTCAGGCTGTCAGGGTTGGGTCCACATGTGGGTGACCATCACTCTGCCTCTCTGCTATTAATATCTTTGACTGCAGAATGTAAAACAAGATTCTTACCACTGGGTCTGCTGACATTTATCCTCCCTTTCCAGTTACATACAGAGTGCAGACAATTAATTCTACACACCACAATGCAATACACATTTAATTTGAAAACGTGCACGCCATACATATGCTCTGTAGACCTATTTGGTCAACCGTTTTCTATGAAACACAACTGCACATAAGCATCAGGGGCCTTGTATCTGGTTGAACCTGAAAGGTGGGTTTGTTTCTGTGTAAGTGTAGGAGGGTGAGAGGTGCGCACGTTCCAGCATGTCGTAATGCGACTCCCAGCACTTTGCCTCCACACATTACCTCTGACCTCTGCTGGCCATATAATTGCATTTCCCACCACCTGGTCACTCCTCTCTGTATTTTGCATGCTTTAATTATTGAAGTATTCCAGTGGCCCCGGTGCCATCACATCACAGAGAATGTTTTACATGGATGAGGCTAAAGATTTAAATGAACCCTCATTATTGTCATTTTTACAATTAAATTAAAACAGTTAATTCATTAATTAATTTTAGAATTAATTTTAAATTTTAAATTGTATATATTGATCTATACAATAAATTTACAGTAATGAAAATGAGACTTTGCATTACAATAATGAGAATTGAGGTTAATTCACATTAAGTGTTCTGAAGAATTGTCACAATGCAAACTATCTTTTATTTTATTTTGGACACCTCAAATCCTCAAATGCAGGCTACAATACATTAAATGCAAATATATCAGTAAGGAGCGCCTATGCATGTTGCATTAAATAAAGCATTTTAATTTCTCTTATTTTTATGATGGATGTCAATAGACGGAACTTGGTCTGAGTTTAGTTATGTATTTCTGCAGGCACATGAAAATTCATGAAAAGGATGCAAACAGTATTCCTACCCCTAGTTCTTCCCTACTAAACAAGCGCCGACGACTCCCTACTAAGAAGAAGCCCAGTGTAGAGGATGAAGTGGAGCAGGCTGAGGAGCCGCCAGTTAAAAAGGTACATTTCCACCCTTCTTTATGTCTGTTTCAGTAAAAACAGTCAAATAGTGTAAATGACTTTTGGAATTTATTATGCCCGTACCTCTGACTTTTTATGAAAACAAATCGTCTTGTTTTAGGTGATGTTGGTGCAAAAGTCAGGAGAGGATGATTCTGTTAAGAGTGAAGAAGAGATCCTTCACTGCCCCATCTGCTTTAAGACATTCAACTGTAAATATGATCTGGAAACACACATGGAGACACATCCTGACACTACACTTGGGTAGGCTCCGGACGTTGTATTCCTGTGTATATATCTAATATATATACTGTTTCTGACTGTTTTCTCTAATCCTAGGTGTAATATTTGTTGCATTACCTTTCGCACACACCGGGGTCTTCTGCGTCATAACACCGCCATTCATAAGCAGCTCCCTACTGACCCCTCTGGACAACCCTTTATTCAGAATAACCCCTCCATCCCTCTGGGGTTTGGTGACTTGGCTTTCATTGACTTCAGCTGTCAAAAATTTCCCCAAATTGCACAGGTAAAGACTTACATTAGAAATACATTAGATGAGATAGAATTACTTTATTTCTTTTTTGGATGATGACAGATGATAATTTGTTTTATTTATTCAGGTCTGGTGTGAGACTAATTTGCGCAGATGCTCTAGCAAGTTCCATAAATTTGTTTGTGAAGTCTGCAACAAGGCCTTCCCTCTTCAGCAGTCTCTGGATCTCCACAAATCCTCACACAAAAGTAGCGCAGACACCAGCACTGAAACTCAGGAACATAACGCAGATGGTGTTATGGATGCACCCAAAGTTAACTCCCATTCCACGGATTCCAAGGAGGTCAATGAACTAGTACCACATGTTGATAGTACCAGTTCAGATGGAAAAAACTGTTTCTTGGAGTGCCTGGGTCTCCAACACTCCTCCTTGGTCAAACCAGAGAAATCAGAAGAGCAAATTCAGCAGGAAATTTTAGACAGCATTCGCTTAATTCGCATTGAGCCACCTTCAACTAATCTACCTCAAGAAAACAGCAACAATCTCGGCGTCTCAATTTTGGAACCCGTCTCTCTTCAAGCCATGAACAAGAACGCCGCCCTTGGCCTCCTGTCGCTACAGCCGCTCCATGGTGTTGTCAGTAGTGGTGTGTTTGTCCCAATAAGTGGTCAAGCTACAGTGGAGCTGGCAGACATTGAACAAATCCTTAAGCTCGCAGCCTCTGTGCCACCTCAGATGTCTTTGTCTATGCTTGCCAAAGGTCTGGGCAGTCCTCTACAGGTGGACCCCAAACAGATTGCTTCTCTGAAGCAAAAGCCCTTAATCACTCCTCGATCCAGTATGGGTGCCTCCACGCCCCCTCCTCCTGTCATGAACGCCCAACAGGCCTCATCGGGCAACATCAGTCCTAGCCTTCCACCCCAAACAGGTCAACAAGTGAGAACTGCCAGACAATCACCAGCCTCCTCTTCATCCTCAACCTCGTCCTCTCCTACCAACTGGGAGCCTACTCAACTGGGGCCAGATGTCATAGGAAACATGATTATCTCGTATGAAACTGGAAAGCAAGAAGAGTTTGATGGCAAGGAGAAGGAATCAAGAGGCAAGAAGATGGCCAAGACCGAGTACCCTTGTCGGTTCTGCAAGGAAGTTTTTTCCTTCTTAGGCGGCCTCCAGGCTCATATGCGTCACCATCTGGGAGCGTCACCGTACCAGTGCACCATTTGTAGCTACTCCGCTCCTGACAAAGCAACGCTGATTCGACATTTTAGAACGCACAGCGGCGAGCGGCCATATGTCTGCCGCCTCTGTCACTACCCTTTCACTGTATAGGCTAACTGTGAGTGCGCAAGAAACACATGAAGAACACACGCAAAGACATCGAGAAAAACATTGAATATGTAACCACCTCCTCTACTGTAAGTGGTGTAATCGGAGGCACCACACTAGACCTCCTTGATACAGCTGGTGCCAGTAACACATCTTGCCGATTTTGCGGGGAGGACCTTAAGAACTACAGAGCACTTCAGATTCACCTGCGAACGCACAATGGATGTCAGCGGAAGCCATTTGAGTGTAAGCAATGTGGGGTGGCGTTTCTCGCTAAAAGGAACTGCATTCACCATTTGCTAAAGCACCACCCAGATGTTCCAGAGCGGGAAATTGAAGAACACATCAAAAGTCTTGTACCGGTTGGAGGAGATGCCACCGCTCAAGCCAGCCCTCCAACCTCAAATGGGCTGGTTAACAGCACCGTTCCTCAGAATGTAGGTCCCTACGCTGGACCTGTTGAGGACCACGACCAGCCTTTGGATTTCTCTAGCAAATCTCAAAAAACAATTGCTTCAAATGTTAAACTTGAAGTAACAACATCTCCTCTGTTTAACGACTGCTCTATGGAGCCCATTGATCTCTCAATACCTAAGGATCCTGAGAAGAAGAGAATGACGAAAGAACAACCTCAGAGCATGTCCCTGAATCAACAAGACCTCAAGAAAGAACAGACCCTGGAAACGACCCCTGGACTTCTCGCAGCTCTCCCAGTCTCCATTTCTAGCCTGGCCTCTGCTCTATCCAGTGACCTTACTAAGCCTTTTACTCGCTTGAAGCCATTGCTACCAAAACCATCTTCTGTTTCCAGTACTGAAATGCCACCGCTGGCCTCCATTGCCCAGATCATCTCGTCTGTGTCGGCTACTCCAGTGTTGATCGAAACAGGAATAGATGGCAAAAACAGTGTTAGTGCAATGGATTTTAATACACTAAGTGAGAAGAAGGGCACTACCAAACTGGATTCCATTCAAAATGGCTCTTCTGGTGACTCAAAGAAGAGAGGCAAGAAGAGACCGTTTCAGGAAGAGATCTGTGATCCGAGAACGCCAGCAGGTTGTGGCATTGACTTGGAGTCAAGTGGAGAGTTTCCCAGTGTGGAGAAAATGCTAGCTACCACCGACTCAAATAAATTCAGCCCCTACTTACAACCTAGTCAGATGGAGCCAATGAAGGAAGAGAAAGAGAAGCAGTCCGTCAATGAGGAGGCAAAAGAGGGACGAAAGGATAAGCCAAAGAAACCTTCACAGAACAAAGGAAAGAAGAATGCTTATTCCAATTCAGTGCAGAAAATGACCTGCCCATACTGTCCACGTCTATTCCCTTGGGCTAGCTCATTGCAAAGGCATATGCTAACACACACAGGTGAGACACTGTTTACAATTCATAAATTATGCCATAAAGCACTTTATTTACTTTTTTATTTACTCTATCATACAATACAATGAGCTACATACCATTCTTAGGAAAGTGGAGTTTACAGAAAATGTTGTACAGTATTTCATTTGTCAGCCATTTAGCTGGAATCATTCTACAACCATTAAATAGATCTTGAATAATTCTCACAGCAGTGCAGAAAGAGTAAACAAACATGCTAAAGTTGGATGTGTTGATTAGCTTTGAAATTCATTCACTGTCTATAATTATTTACACTGCAAGGATGCATTAAATTGATCAACAGTGACAGTAAAAACATTTTAAAGGTGGGGTAAGTGATTTCTGGTAGCCAATGTTGATATTTCAAATCACCAAATCAAACACGCCCCTACCCCCAAAAGGGTCTCGCCCCTATTTTGATAGCTCCGCCCCACACATGTGTACGCAAACCAGGCAACGATTATGGCAGAATCTGCAGTGCCAGCTGGCTGAGGGTATGATGTCATCAATAAGTGAAAGCAATGTGTGTTACTATGGTAATACAGGTCGAATGTGTTTTGGTAGCACTGTTTGTTTTAACGTGCATATATTTTTAAACAGCATATATTAGTTCTGTGAAACAAAGCAAAACCAGTGTTACTCACCTATCGAAAAGAAACAGGCCTTCCTGCACCTTGAGTTCTCTCCAGCGCTCGAAAGCTGATCCGATATTTACATAGGTCCTACTTCTTGCCTTATCATAAGCCTTCTTTTGTTCCGCAAACGTTTTCCTCTTTTGTTTTTTATCCACCATCTCTATCTTTCTGTCGTCGCTCGGCTTGGCTAATGTCAGTACTGTGCACTGAGCGCTCTCTCCTCCACATCATGAGTAGGCACGCCCCTTACTGCTGATTGTCTACAAGTTTGTTTTGATACTCGGCCCGACTCAGTTTTCTAAAGCGTTTTTGAAAAAATACATACCCCACATTTAAATGTTACAAAAGATTTTTTTTTATTAAATTCTGTTCATTTGAACTTTCTGTATTTTTCAGAGAATCCTAAAAAAATGCATTATGGCTTCCACAAAAATATTAAGCAGCACAACTGTTTTCAACATTGAATATAATAAGAAATATTTATCGTGCAACAAATCAGTATGTGATGTGATGATGTGAAATCAGATGATGTGACACTGAAGACTGGAGTAATGGCTGCTAAAAATTCAGTCTTCACGGAAATAAATTACATTTTAAAATATATTCAAATAGAAAACATATATTTTAAATTGTAATAATATTTCACAGTATTACTGTTTTCACTGTGTTTTTAATCGAATGAATGCAGCCATAGTGAGCATTAGAAATATCTTTCAAAAACAAAAAAATAATCTTACCGACCCCAAACTTTTGAATGTATTACATTATATATTAATTTTTGTATTTTATCCAATGTATTTGAGTCAATAAAGTTTTGTTTCTCTCTTCAGAGTGTTACAGTTTTGTGCATTGATTTCACAGGTCAGAAGCCATATCCTTGTCCTCAGTGTGAGTCATTCTTCTCCACAAAGTCAAACTGTGAGCGCCACCTGCTCCGCAAACATGGAATATCTAATCGGACTCTTCAAAACAGTGGATCTGAACCCAAACCTAAGGCTGACGAAGGATCCCAAGGAAGTACTAGTACTATTGGTCAGTAACATTATATTATATATGAATATTTAGCACTAATGGTCTTGCATATATACTGTATGAAGTAAGATCAGTTAACATTTTTTGTCCAGAAATGTGCTGATTTAAATTTTGAGATGAAGGGTTGATGGTTCTTTCATGGTGTATTGTAATTTAGTGTGTTTTCTGTGTAGCAACAAGACTTTTCATATTGCAATATTATAATATAATTGAATATTATTACATCATTGTGAACTTGTGTATGCAAAGCAGTGCAATGTGTATAGTGCTTAACAAGCTTTTCTTGTCTTGGTAGAGAGTGTATCTGACACTGAACCTCCTGTAACCAGAGATATTGTGGATCTGAGCTCTGTCAACCCCAAACAAGAGGAGAAAGCTTCATCTCCAGAACAAGCACCAGATCAAACAGGACAATCAGCCGCTGAACAAACAGACAGCATCTCAGACCCAAACCAAACACAGCTAGCAGAGGGAAGCCCGGAGGGAGTAGAAAATAATGATGATGACTCTCAAAGCAATAATAGTCTTGATATGAATCTCGCCAACAAGCTTGTAGACTTCAAGCTTTCTGGAACAGAGCAGCACCAGCCTAAATCAACTGCTGAACCGGTTTCTCCACCAGATGAGTTCCCACACACCTGTGCATCCTGCAAGAAGACTTTTCGCCATGCAGCCACCCTCAGCCGGCACCAGAAAACTCACATTCAGGAGGTCCAGCCAGAGGATGGAGGCAAAAAGGGAAGACGCCAACCTGCTTCTCGAAACCCAGTCACAGTGCCCAGAAAGGAGCTGGAGCTGGAGCTGGAGCTGGAGCTGGAGGCAAAGTTAGAAGATGATGAAAAGGACGAGAACAGCAGCTGTGTGGAAAGTGGTGCTGATGAGGAGGAGAAGGAGAGGGAAGAGATGAGTGATGATGAAGAAGAGGCTGCTTCCTTAGAGCTCAGGGCTTTGGAAGAGGAGGGCAACCCTGCTGGAGGCAAAACCGACAAGAGGAAGAAGATCTGTGCTGTGTGCAGCAAACGCTTCTGGAGCCTGCAAGACTTGACCAGACACATGCGCTCACATACTGGTAAGATCTGGAGCATTTTACTGGTATTATTTACTATCCTCAATTTATTAAAGGGATAGTTCATCCAAAAATTAAAATTCTGTCATTAATTACTCGCCCTCATGTCGTTCCAAACCCGTAAGACCTCCGTTCATCTTCAGAACACAAATGAATATATTTTTGATGAATTCTGACAGCTCTCTGACCCTCCCATAGACAGCAATGTAATTACCACGATCAAGGTCCAGAAACGTAGCAAGGACATCTTTAAAATAATCCATGTGACATCAGGGGTTCAACCGTAATTTTACGAAGCTACGAGAATACTTTTTGTGCGCAAAGAAAAAAAATAACGACTTTATTCAACAATTTGTCTCCTCTGCGTCACCCTGGTGCCATTTTGGAGAGCATCACATACGTAAACAACGTATGCTGTTCTGTGTCAGCTGCGCCATGCGGATACGTTGTTTTCATTCAGATCAAAGCGTAAACAATGTAGAAAACGTATCCCCTTGGTGCAGCTGACACAGAACAGCATACGTTGTTTACGTTCAGTGGATACTCTCCAAAATGGCACCAGGGTGACGCAGAGGAGACAAATAGTTGAATAAAGTCGTTTTTATTATCTTTGCGCACAAAAAGTATTCTCGTACCTTCGTAAAATTACAGTTAAACCACTGATGTCACATGGATTATTTTAACAATGTCCTTGCTACGTTTCTGAACCTTGATCGTGGTAATTACATTGCTGTCTATGGGAGCGTCAGAGAACTCTCGAAATTCATCAAAAATATCTTCATTTTTGTTCCGAAGATAAAAGGAGCTCTTACGGGTTTGGAACGACATGAGGGTGAGTAATTAATGACAGAATTTTCATTTTTGGGTGAACTATCCCTTTAACACAATTAAAATATAAGAGTTGATGCATCTAACATGACCCTTGTTGTTGTAGGTGAGCGGCCTTATAAGTGCCAAACCTGTCACCGCACCTTCACCCTGAAGCACAGTCTGGTGAGGCATCAACGCGTCCACCAGAAACCCACAGATGAGGCAGAAATAAATGAAGAAATGGATGGAGCAAGAGATAACGGTGAAATGCTGGAGGGAAAAGAGGTTAGGTGTTCATCTGCAAGTCAAAGTGAAGCAACAGCTCCAATCCAGAGTGAGAATGAATGTGAGAAAGCAGGAGCACCTCAAGAAGAAGAGAGTGAAGGACATGTGGAGGAAAATCAGCATCCTGAAGATTCATCCATGGAGATGAATTCTGCTGAAGAACCTCGCAAAGAATCTCAGCCGGATGGGGCTGAACAGGAGGACCATCAAACATCAGGCTGTGATCCAGAACTCACAAAAATCAGTGTCCATAGCTGTACAGCAGCTCAGGAAATGACGGAGACACCCGATCAGTGAAGAGAAAATTCACTGTTGATTTTGTGCCATAGTTATCAAGCTTCCACAAACACTAGGAGTTGCAAAGCCTGGCTTCTGCCGATATTTGTCTTATACAGTGTGCATGACCGATTTTGAAGACAGATTTTGAAGCACAGTGATCCTTCTGATGCCTTAATGCTTTTTTCTAAAGATCTGGATCAACACATAACTGGACAGTAGCAATTTTAATCCTATTTATATGATTTTTAATGAATCATATAAAGCCTTTATATCAATAAATTAGAAGCATTTGTATGATGAACAGAAGATTTATATATCAGCATTAAATTGTATTATTCTTAAGTCAGTTTCTGTATGTTTTTAGTATCTGTATGGAGTTGTTTGGTTTCTTTTTTTGTCTTATGGATTTGAAGAGCTCAAGTGCCTGACTCATTTTCATTTTCAAGATTGGCTGAATACATTTTGGATAGAATTGCTGTTTAGCTCTGTAATTTTTATTTTGGGTGATCGTCGGCCAATCAGTTTATCGGCAATATTTGCCCATTCTTTGTATATTATCCTCCAGCTTTGAGCCTCATTGACAAATGTTGCAGAAGACATGTACAAGTGGCTGGGAAGCTTGAAACAGCGCCTTCTGGTGGCGCAGAGTGTGAAGTATTATATTATAAGGCCTGTGCATCAGAGAGAAGAGTGCTTCTGAGAGTCACGCATTATGTATTTAATGTCAGTGTGATTCAGAGTACATTTGATGTATCTTTAAAGTGTGATTTGCCTTCTTGGTTTTCCCCCTAGGATTCATTTTGACTTCAACACTGGTGATCACACTAAAAATACAACACTTTTTTTTCTTTTTATCCGGTAGATATCGGTTCTAAAAAGGAATCTAAAATGTATCCCTTATACTGGTTTATGTAGAAGGGATATCAATCTTCCCTAAAACAAAACAAAACAAAAATTGTACAGTTTTACATTAGTTGTTGCAATTAAGTGACTTGAATAACCCCTGAAGCCCACACAAAACTGCATTTGAGATTCAATGAATTTGAAGTCCTCTCAGTGGCAAAATGTTTGCTAGTTTTCATACATTTTGAAAGCTGTGAGTTTGGATTTAAAACCAATTGAAACATTGTAAATGAACTGGTCTTTATATTTGTTGAAACATTTTTCTTTCTTTTGTTTTTGTGTAATGATGTTTGTACTTGTAAATGTGTACAAGTGCGTGTGGGTGTGCACAGTCATATGGATAGAAAACACTGAACATTTTATGCAGGTATTTATTGATCAGTCTAGGGTGTGTGGATGTAATTTTGAAAAGCCATGTAGAATCCAATTTGTGCAGCGAGGAGAATCAAAAAGATGAATGTTGTTTGAGATTGTGAGGTTCTCTGCATTTTCAGATACTTTGTACATTCAGATGCTTTAGATAATTATATCTTTTGTGTGTCTTTTTGTTTGTCAGCTAATGAAACCTTCTACCAGTTCAACTATCTATTCATTTGAGAGCATTGAACCATAGAGTATGATTTGATGGGTTTGACATTATGATTATAAAAAGAATGATTTTTGCATGTTGATCTAATTTGAATTTCTCAGTTATTCTCGTTCTCAGGGGCTTTTCAAAATCTGTGTATCTGTCTGGTGTATAAAATGCAAGCTCTGTTCACTACACTACATTTAAGAGCATTTGACTGAATTTGGTCTCTATGTTTAGGCCTAATTGTACCAAACCTTTTCTGCAAAAATTCTGCAAATTGTAATTAATTCAGATATCAGTGACCATGTTTGTCAGATGGATTGCAAATACCTGTCAGATCAATTCAGATGTAGAGTAGACAACTCCTTGATTTTGCTTTTTCCACCTTGTTTTTTCAACCCTGTAAAGCGAAGAAATCATCCAATCAATAAATGTACACTAAGAAAGAGTGAGAAATTCAGTTCTATTTTTTCTGTCTATATTTGTTCTTAATTAAAACTTTTTATATTATATTAACATTAATATTGTTATAGTATTATTCATATTTAATACTATTATTATTTAACTTAAATTATATAAAGGTGATTGTGGCCAGTAAATAGTAATTGTTTGATAATTATAAATAAAAATGTAGTATTAGCAACGTCATATCAACCATCCAGAACATCCTAGCAACCTCTCTGCCTACATACGTTTGATATCAGCAATGTATCTTTATGAAGTACAATAATTCATAAATGATTAACCTGCTGAAAATGGGTGCTTAATTTAGCGTTTCGAGTTCTCTCTTTGAGCCTTCTCAGCACCCGTAATTACCCACATTGCTGGAAGTGGGAGTACGCTGGTGTGCGTGCGTGCGTGCGTGCGTGCGTGCTGTTGGTATGCAAGCATGTTTTGACAGTGTTCGGTCAGTTCCTTTACATTCTCTTTTTTTTTGTTGAGATATATTTTAAGGATTCGGGCGTTTTCTTTAATTAAAGTTGGAGCACCGCGATGTATCAGGTTGTACCAGGGCAGTTTGATGGCGCGGACGAGACGGGGAGGTATGAAACTTCATTCACTTAAATTGATAGAGGCAATATTAGTCATTAGTCATATTAACGTTACAGGGTTCAACGATCATGAAAAATAATATACTGGCACATTTACATTGGTTAACTTATGATCATGATTTATATTACATTAATAATGAGTCATATACACACCAAAAAGAGAATA
>NW_015540881.1:381124-435879 GCF_001515605.1 Sinocyclocheilus anshuiensis | reverse complement strand
TCTCTCTCTCTCTCTCTCTCTCTCTCTCTCTCCCCCTACCGTTAAAGTAACTTGTGTATTGTTTTACTTACTTGTTTTTGACATACCGACCGAACTACAAACTTTTCCAGTGATGTCTGTGAGAAAGTATATTCACTCGACAGGCTCGTGCATCTGCGCCGCCGCGCGCTCAATCCACTCAGCGTGCTTTGTTTATCAGCTCGCGCACATCAGCTATCCAGGCGTTAAATCAAAGATCACACAACAGAAGTGCGCGCGCTCTCTCTCTCTCTCTCTCTCTCTCCCCCTACCGTTAAAGTAACTTGTGTATTGTTTTACTTACTTGTTTTTGACATACCGACCGAACTACAAACTTTCCAGTGATGTCTGTGAGAAAGGTATATTCACTCGACAGGCTCGTGCATCTGCGCCGCCGCGCGCTCAATCCACTCAGCGTGCTTTGTTTATCAGCTCGCGCACATCAGCTATCCAGGCGTCAATACTGAATGTTTAACATTGTATTCATTGCATACATATACTTTGTAGTAGACAAAACTCCTTTCTGCTGTCTGTTGTTCTGTTGTCTGTGTTTCTTTGTTTGAATATGGCGCTTATCACATGCTGTGTGGTATCGGCGTTTGGTATCGGGGCATTTTAACGAGTACGAGTACAGGAGCTCAGTATCGGGCCGATACCGATACCAGTATCGGTATCGGTGCATCCCTAATATTTAATATATAAACGTAACATATTTTTCTTAAATATATACATGCATGTGTGTGTATTTATATATACATAATAAATATATAAGGTACACACATATATTATGTAAACAAAAACTTTTATTTTGGATGCGATTAATCGCGATTAATCGTTTGACAGCACTACATGTATTAGGCATATGACAGTTTTTTTTTTTTGCAAAAAAAGTGTCATAAACTACAACAGGTTTAATAACTTTTTTCGTATAACAAAAAGAACTGATCATTTACATACAATAAACTAACGTAATACACAAAACATATATAAAGAAAAACATTTCACGCAGATTACAGTGCAAAAGAATTTTAAAGACCAAGAAGTAACACTTTACAATATGATCTCATTAGTTAACCTTAGTTAATGCATTAACAATTAATAATGAGCAATAGCTACATTTGCTACTTAATCTTTGTTAAAAAAAAAAATACAACTGTTCATTAAATAACACAGTTGCACCTTTTGATTTTAACAACGTGTTATTAAATATTGAAATTACGTAAGATTCATTCATGTTTAGAAGAATTTTTCATTGGCAGTTTGTTAATTAATGATTTAACTAATGTTAATTAATAGAGACTTAATGTAGCCTAAAGTGTGACCAAACAATAAAGAATCAAAACATTTTCAAACAACATCTAGGGCATGTTGTAGTCCAGATAAAATGTTTAAAAAAAGTTTGAAAATAATAGCCTATTAAGTCTAAATATTGAAGTATTTGGTGCTGTGATGAACACCAGAGAATACAAAAATATGAATGGCTGTTTAAACCATAGATTTGTATCTAATATGGTTTAAACCATTTAAAGGGGTCCTATTATCCTTTTTCACTTTTTGAATTTTAGTCAGTGTGTAGTGTGTGTGTTTGGGCATAAAAAAATATCTTCAAATTTACAAATCTCAAAGTCCCCTCCAAAGGGAGATATTTCGTTTTTAAAAAATCCCTTTCCGAGAGCTACAACCAACTGCTCGTTTGGACTACAGCGTTTCTTATTCGGCTCATTAGAATATCATTAAAATAATTCCCGCCTATGGAAATTCGAATGGTTGGGGGGTGGGGAGGGGCGAGGTCGTGGTTATAACGCTTGGTTGAGTGCATCAGACAAGACTACGAAGCAGAAGTGCTGCTGTAGCCTCAAGTTTTCGAAAGTTATTACACATGCACCTGAATAATTATGTATGTAAATATGTATGTTACAATTATGAAAACGTTTTTATAATAAATTGCTGACAGTACAATACTGGACAATGACGTAATCTGCAGAATTTACATTTCAATTATGAGACTACAGTGTTTCCCATACATTGAGTGCGGGTGTTTTTATATCACTGTATTTCTGAAGGAAACCGACTGTCCTCAGAAAATTGGATGTCATTTTCATTTAATCTTGCATGTAATGTCTGATGTGTTTTTTGGAGCAGAGCGCTGCTTTGTAAAGGACAAATCAGACCGAGCTACTGTTGAACAGGTGTGTTTGTTTAAGCTTTATTTGTGATGATTTCACTAGCGCTCCAGCATTATTCAGTGTGATATTTGAATGTGACTGTACAGGTTTTGGACCCCCGTACATGTATGATTCTGTTTAAAATGCTCAGCAGAGGCATCTTTTCAGAGATCAACGGCTGTATCAGCACAGGCAAAGAGGCAAGTTTGTTTTGATGTCATTTTAGTGTTATTGGTATGTTCATTAGTTTTAGTTCATTTATTCTTTTAGTTATTTTAGTACTCGAGGTTAAAAATTACAAATTTTGGGAGGGTTTTTCCAGTCAATTTTTTTTTTATTTCAAGTAGTGAAAAGTGTTTTAGTTAACTATTATAACCCTGGTTTGTTTGGATGAAATCAGTAAAATTATCCCTTACTATATTTTTGGTACACTTGGGATCTTTTACTAAGAACTAATGTTAATGTTGCTTTTTTCATTTTTTTCGTTTGCTATTTTATTTTTTATATTTCTTTCCTGCATTTTGTACCGCAGGCAAATGTCTACCATGCAACTACTGCAAAAGGAGAAAGCAGAGCCATCAAAATATACAAAACATCAATTCTACTTTTCAAAGACAGAGATAAATATGTCAGCGGGGAATTCAGGTAAGTTAGGTGTGTTTGTTCAGGCATTTAGTCCTATTTAGCCTTATTGATGTGAGCCATTAAACCCTGAATTTCTGTTTGAATATAATTTAGGTTCCGCCATGGCTATTGCAAGGGCAATCCTAGGAAAATGGTGCGCACTTGGGCTGAGAAGGAAATGAGAAACTTGATCAGGTTAGTATTATGACTTCTTTCTTTTTCTTTCATGAACTTATTTTATGATGATTTTTGTCTATAATGCGCATCCATTTATCTCACGACTACAGACCGCACAGATTCCAAGTCCTGAGCCCATCATGTTGCGGAGTCATGTTCTCGTCATGAGCTTTATTGGTCGAGATGACATGTAAGTGGGCATTTACCTTCACCATTTACAGATGCACAAATACTTATCAGCAACTGATCCAAACATGGCAATTAACAAATTCCTAAATGACACTCCAGGCTTTTTAAGTGATCTTGTTGGTGTATTCCTCCGGCCTGCCCCTCTGCTGTAAAACGCTGTCCTTTCTGAATCCAGAGCGCGGGAACTCTACCTGCAGATCATCCAGAACATGAGAATAATGTACAATGAAGCTCGTCTGGTCCACGCTGACCTTAGCGAGTTCAATATGCTGTAAGCTGACTTTATATTATGCGCACAAGGTTTTTAAGCATCAGTTAATGTTTACTGATGTTTAATTGTACTGTGATCAGTGGAAAGTGTAGAAAAACATTAAGCACTGCTGTGTTCTGGTGTGCAGGTATCATAATGGAGATGCTTATATTATTGACGTCTCTCAGTCCGTTGAGCACGATCATCCTCATGCTTTAGAGTTTCTTCACAAGGATTGCAGCAATGTCAATGGTAATTATACAGCCTTTAATAGTAATAGATATTATTAATGTTAATGTCAACATTTTTTTTTTTATTCATTTTGATCTCTCGGACTTTTTCCAGAAACATAATGTGGCAGTTATGACTGTGCGTGAGCTGTTTGAGTTTATCACTGACCCCTCAATCACAAGTGACAACATTAATCAGTATTTGGACAAGGTCAGTGAGTTGCATTGAAGCATTATCGTTAATCCTAATGACAGGCTGTTTCTTTTTCTTGTGACTTTTTGTGCATTCAGACAAGCTTGATGTGATTGGGTACTAGAGCTAGGTAAAATATCGATTTCTCAATTTTAATCGATTCTCATTTTTACGAAACTATCGATTCTTAAATCCAAGAACCGATTCTTCTTCTTGCCTGTTTTCAGTTAATGGACGGAACAGTGTAGCGCATTTCCCATCTAATAAATCACAATAAGCTTTGTGCTTTGTTACTTTTGATATGAAACAAAGTCTCAGATTTCAAATTCTGTCCATTTTATTACAATATTTAAACAATAAATGCCGTTTTGGCGCTGTTTAATGTGGAGTAACAGGTCGCTGTAGCGCCTCAGTTCAAGAGAAGCGGCAGCACAAAAAGCACGTGAACTGATTGTCTACTTCACTTTAATACCAGTTTCAGCACAAAATAAACATGAATGAACATCAGAAGGTATGTAAAAAAAAAAAAAAGAGTACAACTTACTGAATTCCGTATCCTGTCTCGTGTAATTTCTCAATCGGGGTTTCAACAGCGAAAAGACGTCAGTGTAACAGCTTGTACACAATTGAACGTAACATCACATTTACCTCAGAAAAACCATAAACTCGCTAGTCAGCTAGAAAAATTAACTATAGAGGAGCATTTTGCTAAATATATGCACTGTATAACATATTCTTTCATTTTTACTGTTCTTCAGTGTTTAATGTATGTTTGAATAAATCCGTCAGGTTTTTATGACAGCCAACATTTAAATGTTTATATTTCAAAAAACAATTTGGAGTTGAAATATAATTATGTAATTGTAACTTCATTATTATAAAAACTTAATTGAGTGTATTTTTTGTATACAAAATCAAATCAGTTAATTTTAACCTTCAATATTATAGAAATGTAGTTACCAGCTGACTTTACAGTATGTTTTTTTTTTCTTGAGAAAATTTATGTACTGTACCTGATATATATTCAAAACAATCAATACTGAACCAAATCAAATTGAATCGCAAGCTTGTGAATCAGAATCATATTGTGAAATTTGTGTCAAAACCCAGCCCTATTGGGTACATACTGTACATGTGTTTTTTAGCATTTGTTGTAGATTGACTAAATATGTTTGTGGTTTACCTGCAGGCGATGGAGATAGCATCTGAAAGAACTGCAGAGGAAAGATCCAATCAGGACGGAGTTGATGAGGAGGTGAACTCATTTTTAACATTTCTCAACATTTGCATCCCTGTCCAAGCTACCAGAGTTCACACAGTCATGGGAAATTGTAGAATTATTAAATAGTAATGTGCAGTCCTGAAAAAGTCATGGAAATTAGATGTAATGAAAATGTAAAATATCATTGAAACATTCTTTCTGTGGTAAATATGAGGGTTTTTTTCTTTTTGGTTTTCCCCGCTCTAAAATAGTCAAGATAATAGTCAAATATTGCTCTTTGTGAGCACTTGTATAGAGTAAAGGTCAGTGTTGTTATAGTTAACCTAATCTAAAACTATTAAAAATAATTTTCATTCATTGAAATAATGCTGAAATAAAATATGAATTGAACTTGACAAATTTAAACTAGACAAACAAAAATGAGAAATGTTGGCAACAATCTTATAAACTAACCAAAGCTTAAGCTGAAGTACTAAAACTGAAATAAAATGAATGAATTAAAAAAAATAATAATTTTTATTAATAAAAATGACAAACACAACAATTAAGAAAACTAAAATGAAAGCAAAAAATATAAAAAAAAATAAAGCTAATACAAAGTATTAATAATAAATACTATAACAGTATATAAATAATACTAAAATAAAACTGGTAAACAATCCGTGTATCATTCGATCATTCGTTTTTTTATTTAATATTGAAAGTAGAAAAATGAGAAAACGGCTCCTTTTTCGTTTTTTTTTTTGGTTTTTTTTCCAAAAAAAACGAAAAACGAGAATTCAGCTTAAATTTTCGTTTTTCGTTCATGGGTGGAAAAATGAATAAACAGCTTGAATATTCGATTTCTACATGTGGGCGGGAATTAAACGCCTCTTTCTGCTGAAAGCATTCTGATGGGATACTGAGGGTTTGGTGAGAAACAAACCGAAATGCAGTGCGAGTGCGCAGCAGCTGCCGCACACAAGTGCATATCCTTTTGAGATATCAGTTATAATCCATTTTAATAAAACACAAAACTACATTATATAACTCTTAACAGTAGGCTATTTACTATCCGTTGTTCTCCAGTTGTCAGTCAGAATGACAGTTCTTGCGTGAACATAGGCTTGTATATACCCAAGCCAATTTATTATTCTTTCCTTTTTGTCTTAGTGTTTAAAATATTTATTTTGAAACAAATTAATTAATTAATTTCTTAATTAAACAAACAAACAGACCTACTGGGTGAGCAGGGTAGGCTATGACAGCTGTCATATCATACCCTGCCATGCCCAGCTGATGCAAAGAATAGAATTTATATCTACACAGAAGAAAGCCCTGTCTAGACTCTGCCCCAGTATGAGTTGTGTTGAGCTATTCATAAGCCTGTTTGTTTGATGAAAAAAGATTAAATGTAGTTGCAATAAATGCTTAAGAATCCATACAACTGCAGCAGTGGAGGACTATTATTCTGCTGCGTGAAACTGCGGAAGAACTGATGATGGCACGGTTTGATCTTCAGCTGACCAATCAGCAGAAAGGGGCGTTTAATTCCCGCCCACGTGTAGAAATAGAATATTCAAGCTGTTTTCCACCCTTTCCACCCATGAACGAAAAACGAAAATTTAAGGTGAATTTTCGTTTTTCGTTTTTTGGAAAAAAACAAAAAAAACGAAAAAGGAGCCGTTTTCTCATTTTTCGACTTTCAATATTAAATCAAAACACGAATGATCGAATGATACACGGATTGTAAACACTTGCTAATTTTGTAATATCTCATACACACACACACACACACATATATATATATATACACACACATATACACCAGTCTGTCCATTGATGGTCGTTGTGAAGACATTTGTACACAAAATATAATTTTTAACACTTCAAGGAATCATACAAATGGAAATAGAAATTCTTAGCTATCTCTATAAAATTATTTTGTTAAAAAACCCATGTAGTACAGCAATCATGAAACCAGAAAGGTCAGTGTTGTGGGAACCTTTTCTAATGATTCACTGGTGGATCTGTCTCAAAACAGGTGTTTAAGAAAGCCTACATTCCACGCACACTTACTGAAGTCACCCATTATGAGAGGGATGTGGACGCAATGTTGAAGAAAAAGGAGGAGGCTTCTTCTGAAGATACAAACACAGACAATGTACGTCTCACCACCCTAAATGAAAAATAATGAACTAATGTTCTGAGAACTAGTAGCAGTGGATGAAATGATCTGTTTTCCATTACAGATCCTCTACCAGACAGTACCAGGCCTCAGGAAGGATCTTTCTGGTGTGCAAACTGTGAGGAGAATGCCGTTTTTGTTTTTAAGAAGACCATGTGGCGCATTAATGATTAAGCGTTAGGTTTAAGACACCTTATGTGGCCAAGACTTTGTTTTTGCTATTAATGCACCCACTAGGTCTCTTTGGAATTTTCTTTGCCTACATGGCATGTGGGAGGATTAAGACAGAGAATATAAACAACAGCCATTGCCAAACTCAAGCGTAATGACAATGAGAAATCAGATTAAAAATGCTGTTGCTGAATTTTTTACTTAACAGGTACCCTCGATACTGGAAGACCTCCACAAAGGATGATAGTTCAAGCTCTGAAGGAGAGGAGGAGGAGGAAGTCGATGATAAGTCAGAAGGGGAAGACACAGGAGAGGGTGGCAGCCACACTGAGGAAGCACAACTGGACAGAAAAGTACCTAATGGGAACAGAAAATGTTGCAACAGATGAATTGTGTTCATGGGTTGTGAGAATAAGTTTGTATTTCTGTGTCTTTCAGGAAAGAAAGAAAATGGTTAAAGAAGCTCAGAGGGAGAAAAGAAAAAATAAAGTGCCAAAGTATGTGAAAAAGCGCAAGGAGAAAGTTGCCAAAATGAAGAAAGGAAGATGAATATGGTTGAGATGAAGGTGAACTGAGATTATAGCAGAAATGCTACTTGACTGATGGTACCAGTATTTAAGCTGGGAACTATTGCTGATGAAATCAGTCCCTTAACAATTAGAAACGCCTGATATCAGCATCATATTTTTAAAATGTTTATTAAAAGTATTCTTTTTAATAAACGTATACTTTCTTTGATATACTGCTTGAATGGTGGGTAAAATATGTTTTAATGCAGACTGACAATTCAAATAAATTTTTGTTATAGTGGAACATTTAATTTACATTGTGCAGAACAGTTTACACAAATGTTCATGTTTTACAAGGCAACATGCTGTTAAAAATAATGCACTCTTTCATATTTAAGTGACAAAATCCTCTTTACAATCCTCTATACATCTTGTACATTTAACATTTATTTCAAAGTAAATGTCATATTGGTACAAAACTGTTTATTACATGACATACACTACCTTTCAAAAGTTTGGGTCGTAAGAGTTTTATTTTTTTTTGGAAGAAGATAAAAAAAATACAATAAAATTGTAATATTGTGAAATAATTTAAACCATTTAATATAAATGTTTTCTATTTTAATATTTTTAAATGTAACGTATTCCTGTGATGCAAAGCTCAGTGTCTTCAGTGTCACATGATCCGTCAGAAATCATTCTAATATGCTGATTTATTGTTTTATTTTGTAGGAACTGTGATTTTTAGGATTTTTTGTTGAATAGAAATTTGAAAAGATCAAATTTATTTTAAATAGAAATGTTTTACAGCAATGTAAATGTATTTACTGTCACTTTTTATCAAATTAATTCATCCTTGCTGAATAAAAGTAGTCATTTAAAAAAAAAAGAATGAATTAATAAATAAATAAAAAAATCTTACATGGGCCAAACTTTTGAACAGTCGTGTACATTCACTTAGACTGGACGTTCAGAGTAACAAAATAAGAAATGTAACATTATAAACACTTACAAAGTGGGACAATTTGCACTATTAAAAAAGAGCTGTTCCTGTGACCATTCAGATATAGTGTTTGATTTGAGGCTCAGAGAGACAACTAGCGAATGCCCTCTACATAGTTAGCAGGCAGCATACCCGACCTCGCCGTTCTCTGTACCGTTCCATACATCCAGCCTTCATCGATCGGCTGCACGTTCTGAATGATGTCACCGTCCCGGAACGACACCTCATCGTAATCCTGCGCCGTGTAGTCATACAGTGCCCTGTACACAGTCTGGTGACCAAGTTTTTGTGCAATACAAGTATTTTATGGTACTGAATACATTTTAATCAAAAAATGTGTATATGCTACATAATATTGTAGAAAATCAGGACTCACCATGCTCATGTGTTGTGACCTCAGTGAATGCATGCTTGTCTGATGCATGTAGCTGTGCCCATGGCTGTGGCCACTGGGATAGTATGCACCAGGGAGAACAGGTGCTAAAACAACAATTATCAAGATGATCTTGACCTTCAATAGTACTATTTTGCTTACAGTTGTAAGTTTGATATTTTGATTTAGGTTATCTACTGATTTCACTTTTTGTAGGGTTTACTACCAGGTGTGAGCATCTCACATTAGAGAACTTACCCACAATGACGCCAGGTCTTCGATCCATCTCCATGATGTACTGATGAACCCCCTTGTGTGTGCTGTTCCCCACCGTCTCATGGTTAGGTGTCATCTGAGCCTGTACCAGGTACGTCCCGTGCGTTCCCTGAGTGACCCCATGCAAACCTGACACCTCAAAATCCTTATGATACTTTGCCTGCAAGAATGGAGATGTCAGCTTTTTCATCCACATGTAAGTGTGATGTATACAGTGTTCAAATTGTGTCAAAGATCTTGGGGGGGGTCCCCCTAACCAGACCCCCTCCACTCCCCCTTCAAAAAGATAAAATAAATAAAACCTTGTATAAATATGATTCATATTTTTTGTCTTGTCCTCGTTATCGTTGAGAAAACCTAATTCTAAGATAAAAGCTTGTTTTACGATGATCAGTGAATTATGTGCACCAAACAATCACTAAGCAAAGAAGAATTAAATATCTATCCTAGGGGTGTGCAATATAGACAAAAAAATTATATCTCGATATTTTCTGGGATTTTATCAATAAAGATAATCAGACGACATTTTACTGAGTGTGTTGCGCTGCAGGACTGCAGTGGACAGCTGACTCCTAAAGTTTTTGATATTCTTTATATTCTGCGTGGTCAGTTCACAGCAGTGATAGAAATTAATGACTTCCAACAAGTTTAAAGTGATTTTTACCCTTTATTGGCATTTTTACCTTTATAAAGCCTTTTTTTCTAGAAAATCATTATCATTAAAATCATTATCAACAAAATTCATCTTTGCAATGCTGAGGAAACACAGAAGCTGCATCTGAAGTGGCATTCAGATGTATTTACACATTGTTTAATGCAAGACATGAATGCATTTAACCTGCAGTTACAAATGCATAAATGTTTTGATATTTTAATCCTAAAACACTGAATACTGATATTTGAAATTATTTAAAAATATATACTTTAAATGTGAAATTAAAACCGCCAATAGGTGGCAGCAAGTCACTGTTACTGTTAGTAAGTGACTAAATCACTATTATTATTTTTTTGTTGGCGAAATAGAGCAAAAATAGACAATATGGTGTCTAAAGCGTAAGTCTATTAATATTAACTTGTTTATTGAACTGTTGTTCAATACAACATTTGTGATTTTTGCGGAATAAAATGGCACTCTTCGTGTGATATTGATTAACTATATGAAATTATAGAAATATACACATTTTCTGCCCCCATCTTGAATTTTGGGAGCATTCTGCATTTTAAGACTGAATCATGCAGTGAAAGAACGCACTCTTAATGAGCACAGTCAGTCTAGCTAGTGTTTAAGCACTCATAACTCCTCTTATAATCTGTATGATAAATTAATCTCTTACTTTTATCGTCTGCACTTTTGTTGCTTATGATGAGGGAATTCACAAGTTTCAGTCTGAACAAAATTCAGCGATGACTAATCTGTCAGTTATATTAAATTATAGTCTTTGATCTTTCAAGCTGTTTAATGGCAGTCAGTGGGTGTTGCAGTGCATCAGTCCAAAAGAAGGGAAATTAAAAGTGCCCATCCACAATAAAAAGTGTCTCACACGGCTCCGGGGGGTGAACAAAGGCCTCCTGTAGCGAATCAATGCGTTTTTGTAAGAAAAATAACCATATTTAAAACGTAATAATCACTTTAATGTAGCTTGTGCTCACTGTTGTGCACGGAAGCAGCGCCAGGCGGATGACGTAAGGTGTCAGCGTTGCGCATGCGCCGCTCAGAAATGACGAACGCGGAAGCGCAGGGGAGAGATCAAAACAAAACAACGGTCACGAATTAGAAGTACAAAACAAGGATTTGTAAAGAAGAATGTCAGAGGATTTCGATATAAGCCAAGAGGAGACTGGTTTTCCTTTGCTAAAGTAAGGAAACTTTGCTTCCCTTGCTCCTGTAAACAAACGTTGGTTTTCATAAGACTCACCGGCGCATGCACAACGCCGACATCTTACATCATCCGCCCGGAGCTGCTTCCGTGTACAACTATTGGCGCAAGCTAGATTAAAGTGATTATTACGTTTTGAATATGGAAATTTTTCTTACAAAAACGCATCGATTTGCTACAGAAGGCCTTTGTTCACCCCCCAGAGCCGTGTAAGACACTTTTTATTATAGATGGATGCTTTTTATTTGACTTCTTTTGGACTGAAGCACTGCAACACCCGCTGACTGCCATTAAACAGCTTGAAAGATCAAAGACAATTTTTAATATAACGCCAACTGGATTCGTCTGAAAGAAGAAAGTCATATACACCTAGGATGCCTTGAGGGTGAGTAATTTATGGGCTAATTTTCATTTTTGGGTGAACTAACCCTTTAATGCTTATGGATGTGTACACTACCATTAAGAAGTTTGGGGTCAGTAAGAATAATACTTTTATTCAGCAAGGATGCATTGAATTGAGTCTTAAAATGCTGTTCTTTGCTGCTGTGTACAAAAAATATATCATAGTTTACACAAAACCTGGTTTAAACATTGATAATAAGAAGAAAAATATCTTGAGCAGCAAATCAGCATATTAGAAGGATTTCTGAAGGATCATGCAACACTGAAGACTGGAGTAATGATGCTGAAAATCCAGCTTTGCCATCACAGGAATATATTACATATTTATTTAGAATAGAAAACATTTTAAACTGTAATAATATTTCACAATTTCCCCACTGTATTTTTGATCAAATAAATTCAGGATAGGTCAGCATAAGAGAATTCTTTCAAAAGCATCTTACTGACCCCAAACTTTTGGACAGTATGTATGTTTGAGAAATAAATGCTTGAATATCTAGTACACTAATTTATCAAATTTACATATTTGCTTTTTTACATTTGGCTACACGAGTTGTTCTGTATTTTCCAGCATACATTACTGATCTGATCCTGGGCCTTCCTCAGTCTCTGTAGCTCTGGAGTATCCAAGACAAATTTGAGGCCCCGACCCTTACTCTGTTCAAAATCCTTCCTGTATTTGACCTGTAGAACAAGAAAACCAGGAAGTTGGTATGGTGTTCTGGGTGGTTTTAAGTGCGTTCCTGTTTGGTTGCGAGGGAGTTCTGTATGGTTGTTTCTAGTCCAGATTTGAGTTTATCTTTTTTTTTTTTTTTTTCAAATCCCTAACACAAAGTATGACCAATATTAAATGCAGCAGACTAATTTTGTGTTATGCAAGTACATAAAATATATTTTCACAGCTCGCTGACCTATCTTTCAGAAAAAAAAATACATTTTCTGTCATAATGCCAGGACCAGGCCGCAGTATGGACTTGGCAGCATCTTTGGGCTGCCAGGTGGAGAAGCTGAGGGGATCGGCCAGGGCACCACGGAGTAGACAGATGCCTTGCTTTTCTCCATGCTGACCTCAAAGTATCACACCCAGTCCCTCCCTGGCAGCCGAAACACTCACGCGGCTGTAAGTGATTGTCTCATCCCTTTGAATTTTCTCTACCAAAAGCAACATTTACATTTAGTCATTTTGCAGACGCTTTTATCCACAGCAACTTACAATTAACAAATAACATTATCCTACCCTAGATATGCCCCCTTTAGATTTAGATTTATCATGTGTAATAATGTGATTACAGTGTACTACACATTACATAGTGAACAAGTGATCTTACCTGACTTTGGAGCTCGCTTTGCTGTCTCAGTCGTAGGTTCTCTGGGGTGTCTGTCACAATTGTAAAGGTCTGTTTTGGATAGTGCCTTTTTGGAGAAAGGAAGTGAGTCATTTTGGGCTTTTGGACTCTACCATATTCGTGTTCTATCAAATAAGTAGAATTCGGGTTATTAGTAAACATTTATTTTATGTATTTTCAACACCTCCCATTTAACTACAAATTACCAGTGTATATGAACGTAAGTAATTAATAAACTGGCATTTTTAAGGCAATAACATACGCGTTGCAGTAGGGCTTCTTCTCATATCCCTTGTAGTTGTTCATGTTGAGAGTCATTTTACACACCTCACAATGGAAGCATCCTTTGTGCCAATACTGCAAAACGTAGAGAGATGGAAACTGCACATAAAACTCAATCCATGAAAGATATTTATGAAAGCACGTTATCCAGAAGCATTTATAAATTTTTAGTTATAAGCATCGGAAGGAAGAGAACATACCTTGTCCAGGCAGTTCACTTTCTCTGTTGCGTAGACAATTTTCCCACAGCGTGCGCAATGAGGATTCATTTTTAAGCTGTTGCGATGGTCCGGGAAAATAACATAACTTCTCCAGTCACTCCGATAATCCACCAACTTGTAAAATATCTCAGATATGTCAGACTTGCTGCAGCATACGGTGAGTTAATGTCGCAGAGCTTTAAATCGCGTGGCTCGCGAGTGTTTATCAGCGTGCTGCTGGTCTCGCAGTGAGGGAAGTGGAGCAAAGATGCGTGAGATTTCACCAAACATCACCCACTGAGACTGTTGGAGGAGCAATCAAACACTGACCGCGGGGATTTGGCTTTTCTGTACATGCTCAAAGAGCCAAAAAGAGCAAAACAAATTGGTCTAAATAAAGAGTCAGGTTTTGTAAGGTGTGACGCGTTTTATTTCGTCTTTATGGTGTTTCGTTAGGTCTGACAGAATGGTGTGCATTAATGGTGTTTTGGTTTCTAAGAGACGTTGTTTGTTATTTAGTTTCTCTCATCACACATAAAACCTAGACTAAAGAGGCATGAATAACATCGCATCTCGGGAATATTTCTTAATTTATACTAGGATGAGTAGCGGTCAGAAGTAGTTAAGAACAATAACATCATAATGCCTAAAGAGGGCAGTAGAACACCGAAAGATGCGCCTTTGAGAGAACGTTAGAAATTATGTTTATTACCTTCTGAATGTAAATGGCTGGTGATTAAGACGGGACGGTATTAATATCTAGCAAGTATGAAAAACATATGCCATAAGATTTCAGCTTAGACCTACAGTAAAAAAAAAAGTGCTTTGCCAACATAAAAGTGTGCTCAGGTTTGTGTGCGTGTGTGTGTGTGTGTGTGTGTGTGTGTTATGTTGCATCATCTTTAACTTACAGTTACACTAGCAATGTGAGTATCATACACAAGTAAAAGTTTTCATTTACTAATGCCATTGCAAAAACCCTCTATGCGCCATCAGGTTAATTTATTCTGCGCGCAAAAGTGTCTGATAACAAGATTAGCGAGATAATTATGTGATCTTAACATGTCTGCCCCGGTCTGCCCCCATGAGGCGACCCGCTCCATAAAACTTTTATTAGGATATGACTTCATCTCATAGGTGTACAACATATTTCTTGTAAAATCTAGGTCTATGTATAAATAAAAGTGCACCTTTAATAAGGAAAAAAATCATGAGCGCGGTTTTAAATCTAATTAAATATAGGCTGATGTTGCTTCCCTAACATTTTTGAAGCCCTGTGGCAATATCTGCATGAAATACAAGCTATCCCAAAAAGATAACATGCATATTAGAGGTTTTAGATACATTTGCATTATAATCCTACAATAATTTTGATTATCCACGACGCTGTTTACGCCGCAGGTACGTTGTGTGCGTGTGTGTGTGTGTGTGTGTGTGTGTTATGTTGCATCATCTTTAACTTACAGTTACACTAGCAATGTGAGTATCATACACAAGTAAAAGTTTTCATTTACTAATGCCATTGCAAAAACCCTCTATGCGCCATCAGGTTAATTTATTCTGCGCGCAAAAGTGTCTGATAACAAGATTAGCGAGATAATTATGTGATCTTAACATGTCTGCCCCGGTCTGCCCCCATGAGGCGACCCGCTCCATAAAACTTTTATTAGGATATGACTTCATCTCATAGGTGTACAACATATTTCTTGTAAAATCTAGGTCTATGTATAAATAAAAGTGCACCTTTAATAAGGAAAAAAATCATGAGCGCGGTTTTAAATCTAATTAAATATAGGCTGATGTTGCTTCCCTAACATTTTTGAAGCCCTGTGGCAATATCTGCATGAAATACAAGCTATCCCAAAAAGATAACATGCATATTAGAGGTTTTAGATACATTTGCATTATAATCCTACAATAATTTTGATTATCCACGACGCTGTTTACGCCGCAGGTACGTAGTAGCATATGAAATTAATTGGTTTAACGTTCTCGGCGACATGTCTTCTGCGTGGACTCGGTTTTGCACAGGGTTGGACTGCTGATGTCTTGTTTTTAGACAGCTTTATTTTTTAATGTTGAAGACTGAGCCTGAAAAGCTTATATTACCGACCAAAACCAAAATCGAGATAGGACTACTTTGATTTCATCATGCTGTAGCCGTATCAACCCGAGATTGGCGCCAGGCCAATAGCGGTACGTGAAACACAAGATTTATGTGTCAACGTGCTGAGTTGAGCTAAAGCAGAGCTGTCAGAGAGGCAGTGAAGCCTGATCCAGCTGCTGCATACAGGCGCAGTGGATGGGCTCAGATGTCCGCTCTTCGACGGGGCTTGACTTCAGCTAGACAGTAGTTGTTTCCTTTTAGTATTTTGCCTGTTTTTTGTTAGTTACGTTCGCACTGAGAGATTCGTAAGTGGTCGTACCATAATAACGCTGGTTAACGGGGTTTCGCAGTGATTTAAATGAGGCGACACACCTTTTTATAGCGGGGTGGTGTAAAATCTCTGCATTCTGAATTTGTGCATCTGTTTACTTTTTATTACATTTCATGATGAACACGGATATCATTCGTTTGAGCTTCTGGGATGCTTTACCGGGCGAGCTTACGATCTAGTTTGCAAAGCTGTGTGTGTGAATGAGTTAGTAGCGCACACATCCAGCCAACTGTAACCTTCAAGCTAACGTCAATGACAGCTAGCAGTTAGCTGGTGGGAGTTGGTGGATAGCGGGATTTCTGAGATTTTCATCGCTCGTCAGCTGCGCGTTTGCTGAGGGATGCGTGAACGCGATGCATTAAATAACGAAAGGGACAAATTGCATGTCGAGATCCGGCGAGGCGCTGCTGATTCCGAACAGCTCGTGTCAAGACATCGCCATAGAGCGGGATTTCATTCATCCGAGCCTGCTCGCTAAACATGGCCTCTGCAGTCAGCAACCTTGCTGCATCCATCGCCAGCAAAACCAAAACCAAGAAGAAACATTTCGTGTCTCAGAAGGTGAAGCTGTTTCGGGCCAGCGACCCGCTGCTCAGCGTCTTGATGTGGGGAGTGAACCACTCGGTAAGGGTCCAGTTTTCTTAACAGGTTTATAACAGCTGCGATGCTCAGCGTGAGCGGATTGAAGGCACGTGCGACCGTTTTCTTGCGGCGTCTTGATCCCTCATTAAACTAGCATTTCCTTCACTCTCCGACTCCAAACATCAGAGGTGTTTGTCCACGCGCGACACGATCAATAATCGATGCCAAAACATGCCACTTCAGTTTTAAACTGGCAACATTTCCACTTGTTATCAGATGATTCACTCATTTATATGTATTGACATATATGTTAAATCTAAGAACAAAAAGCAGATATTTAATGTACTAGTAGTAAAGATAGGAGGAAAACGTAAGCACAATTATTCTTAAAATTAGAATAGAATTCTTATATTCTTTATAAAACTTTTATTTCTTAATATTTATTCAAATCAAATTCAGCTTTCATTCTGAATGTCCTTTTACATATTTCACCTGTTATGAGATCACAAAGACACTGAGTGCCATAATATGATCAACTCTGTCACTTGAATTGTAAATAAATTAAGATTTTTAGGTCGTTTTCCTCATTTTAAGTAGGTTAGGTCCTGTTAGTTGTAAAACCAGCAAAACAAAATGGCTACTGTTATATGTGTGATATGCAGATTGTTATTATTCCATTAATATGTTACGTTTTCACTACATCTGATGGTGGTGAAAATTCAACAGATGGTGCTGAAAATCAGTTTGAAAGCATCCTGTGGTGTCACTTGATTAATTCTTTGACGTGAATGCGTGATTTGTAAATATTTATCTTTCATTTGACACATTATTTATGTATCTGGTGGTGTTGATCCATGTTGAGTAATAGGAAAGGGAAAATATGGAAGAAGCAGGAGATTACAATCAAATGTAGGTGAATAATTATGATTAATCTGACAGAATCATCCAAAAGAATTTCTTGAAAAATAAATGTTTGTTTTTCAGTTTTGTGGCATGTTTTGTCCCGGTCCTCAAGAATCCGTGAAATGATTGTGTCAGCAAGCAAAGCGAGTGTTAGCTGAGATGAGAGGTCGTGATTGTTGAAGACGCTGAATGACTAACTATACAGGCTGCTGTGCAGACAGCATTTAGATCCCTGATCCCTCATCCATCGCCAGCACTTAATGCCTCAAGAATGCGCTTTTATTTCTCATTTACCTAGTGAACTCATAATAAACAGATTTTTATATTTATGTCCTTTTCTATTCTCTTATTTCTCATCATTAATTGCAAGAAAAACGTTTAAGTATTTTTTTTCTATGATTAACTCCAACTGTTGGACTAAATATGTGTGTGTTTTTTTTAACCTGAAACAACATGTGGGAATGGAAGATTTCCAGGTATCTGACAAACATTTAATTGGTCTCCTGGGAATCTGAACACCATGTCTGGGAGCCTTGTTCTGCTCTTGTAATGAATGCACATGCATGAGAAGATCCATTAAAACTATTATTTGTAACCTTTGTGTTGTGTGGAGGTGCAAACTCTACAGTATAATAATTATTAATTTATACACTTAACTCAAGATATCAAAGCCTCATTGTTTTTGTGTACTCTGTAGGACTCTCAGATACCACTGGAAAGAATCTAAATGTCATTTACATGTCTTTTTGTTATAGTTTATTAATTTATGGCATCATTGGAATACCATAGAATCACATGGCAATGTCACATTATCCAGAAAATGATAACTGGATAATGATGATGTTCATAATCACTTTCATAAGCAGTTCATGTCAGAATTGCTTTGTAGGCCGTATAACCCATCCTCAAACAAGACTTTTATCTAGACTTTTATCTAGGACTCTTGTAGACCCTGATATTTGATATTAAGACTTTGTAGGCCATTGCGCTGGATTAATTATCTTTAAACTAACTTGCAACATTCAGTGTTTAAAGGGATAGTTCACCCAAAAATGAAAATTCTGTCATTAATTACTCACCCTCATGTTGTTCCAAACCAGTAAGACCTTCGTTCATCTTCAGAACACAAATTAAGATGTTTTTGATAAAATCTGAGAGCTCTCACACCCTGCATAGACAGTAATACAACTGTAATGTTCCCAGGTCCAGAAATGTAGTAAGGACATCGGCAAAACATAAGTCCATGTGACATCAGTGGCTCAACTTCAGTTTTGTGAAGCTACGAGAATACTTTTTGAGTGCAAAGAAAACAAAAATAACAATTTTTTTCAACAATTCTTCTCCCCCGAGTTACGTCTTCCGCCATTTTAGAGAGTATCACAATGCATATGCAGGCTTTCCCCTAAGCGTAAACAACGCTGGTTACGCAGATTACGTTCATGCGAGCGTTTTCTCCCCCGAACGTAAACAACGCTGATTACGTAGATTACGGTCTTGGGTACTCTCCAAAATGGCGGAAGACGTAACTCGGGGGAGAAGAACTGTGAAATAAATTGTTATTTTTGTTTTCTTTGTGCTCAAAAAGTATTCTCGTAGCTTCGCAAAAAAGTTGAGCCTCTGATGTCACATGGACTGTTTTACCGATGTCCTTGCTACGTTTCTGGACCTGGGAACATTACAGTTGTGTTGCTGTCTATGCAGGGTCTGAGAGCTCTCACATTTCATCAAAAATATCTTAATTTGTGTTCCGAAGATGAACGAAGGTCTTACGGGTTTGGAACGACATGAGGATGAGTAATTAATGACAGAATTTTCATTTTGGGGTGAACTAACCTTTTAAGGTCAAACCGTTTCAGGCAGTACACTTTTTTTTTTTAAATCTGTGAAATTTACGGTAAAATACTGGGAGCTGTGGTTGCCAGAATTTTATCGTAAAAAATATGGTAGCAACATTTTAGGGTTTACAGATTTCACAGTAATAAAATTATTCATTAAATAATTCTTCAGAAAAAATATTTCATTAACTGACTTAATGTTAATATACCAACCAATTAAAGTAGCCTACTAATATCTGTTTTGAACAGATTTCACTGTAAAATTACATTAAATGTAATTACAGTTATTCATATAGGTCGAAAACTTACTGTTAACCAAATAACAGTCTTTTACTGTTAAAATCATGATAATTTTTTACAGTGTATTTTTGAGGGACTTCATGCTTCACTAACTCATATGTACTGTAGTATATGAGTCTCTGACTGAATGCTGAAGTCTAACAGAGTGAAATTTGGTGAAAGAGTTGCATCGTCTGTCAACAGCAGAGTGTTTGAGTGTTTGATTAGGAATGAATACTTTACAAATGCAGCTCCTCTGAGTATAGTAAAACACAAGCCAGCATCCCAGTTTTGAAATGGAGAGGTTGTTTGAATGGCCTTTTTATTTATTTTCTCATCAGGCCTAGAGCCTGGCTGTGTGTGATTATATAAAGACATAGATTGTCAATTTTTGGCATGAACTCCATCTTGAAGGAGTTTTTGTTCAGACGTTTCTCTCAGTCATTGTGTGTTTGTGTAGAATAGCATCACTAAACCCCAAAACGAATCAGTGTTGCCTGCAGGTTTATGCTCCCAAACATCATTAGCACATTCTTCCCATCCATCCTTCGTGTTTCACTTTATTGATGCTATATGACAATGAGATCTTTTGACCTCATAAATATAGTGTTCAGGAATATCGCCTGTGGGTTTAGGCTATTTTTATCATTTAGGCCAATACAACCCCTCCTTTGAGCACATATATATCCAACACCGTCTTGCGTATGCATGATGCCTGTCTATGTCTTTCATACTTCTTCGTTAAGATTCATCTCTTCTCTCTCATCTAATCTACACCCCTCCTTTCCTCTTCTCCCCTTTTAAATGTTTTATTCTCTCAGAGTCAGATGAGCTTTTTCATGTCGATTACGTAAGAGTCTCGGAGGTATAACTTAAGTCTGAGGTGAAGGACATAAAGACCTCTTCCATTGTGGCAGGAACTACTCTAATGGCCAGAATGAGAAATTGCCTTAACTAGAGCCCAAAACCCCTCCATACACACTCAGCCAGTCTCTTTTCACAGCACATAAGGAACGACACTGTCTGTTGCCCTTGATGTGAATTTGTAGTAGCGCTGTGTTATGTAAAGCGGGTGATAAGCCGTATGTGCTGACAGATAATAGTCTGTTGAGAAAACAGGCTTTAGTAATGGAATTATTTTAGCTCTGATTTGAAATGCAATAAAAAAGAAGTATGAAATCGCTTGTAATGTTAACGGTGCACATGTTCTAGTGTGGCTTTCAGAAAACACGTGGCCTACTCTGCCAGAAAAGCCTCTGGTTGGTTGCTTGATAAATCTCAATGGCTTTATCCAAATGAAATTGTATGTTGATTATGTAACTGAGTGTAAAGCGGTGGGGGTCAAGAGCCGCTATGCCACACACTATCTATATGTGGATGTAATTACATCAGCACATTCTCGCTGTACTAATATTGATCACATCACAGTTCTTATTACCAATTTTATTTTGTGATTAGCCTTAAGTGTAAAATTATCATGCATACACTGTGCTTTCAAGTGGAATGTCTAGTTTTAAATGCTTAATGTTACCATTATTTATATTAGTGCTGTTAATCTCAATTAATCGCATCCAAAATAAAAGTCTTTGTGTACATATATGTGTGTGTAATGTGTATATTAATTATGTATATATAAATACACACACATGCATGTATATATTTAAGAAAAATTTTATGTTTTTATATTAAATATATTTATATATAATATAAATTATATGAATATAAATATATACGTAAATACGTATGTATAAATATGTAAATACATGTAAATATTTTCAAAATATATACTGTATGTGTGTCTATAAATGCTATAGTATTTATTTATGAAACAATTGTATAAATTATATATTAAAATATTAATATATATATATTATATATTAAAATATATATTTTTAATATTTTGTCATTAAATTAATAATATAATTTAAATATATTTTTACATATATATCTTAATATTTAACATACATGTATATATTATCAATAAATATAAAAAAGTATAATTATATATTATAAAAATATAATATATTATCATTCAATTTATTATTTGTTAATTTTGTATATTTATAGTTTTTTTCTAATATATATATGCATGTACAGTATTATTAAAACATGCGCGCACACACATATTAAATATTTTATATATAAAATTTTATTGTTTATTTACAATATATGTATTTAAATATTATAAATAAATAAAAGATATAAATTGATTTTAAAAAATTATGTGATATAATATGATAAACTATCATTATTATTAAACTGTATCATTAAATTCATACCAAAAAATTAAATACAGTTTTACTCTGAATCGCATGGGACATACATTGTAAATGTGTGTGTGTGTGTTTGCGTCAGACAAGCTCAGGCTGGTTGACCGTGATTTGTCCTTTCCCATTTTCTGCTGCTGCTGTTTCAGTTCTGCTCTCAGTGAACCCGCTGCCCTCTCCCCCAGTCTTGCAGTTGTTTTCTTTTTTATATCTTTGTAGACTACTGTTTGGCTTCGTTTTAAATCACAAAGCATAACCTTCTTTACTGAGATGCTTCTTAATCGACAAGAGGACAACCCCTGATGCAGCAGGGACAGATGGAGGCACAGGAAGATGCACAAAAATAACTCTCTGCATACACACAACACGTCATTGTGTGTGTGGTGTGTTCATGTGATGGAAAAGGAGTGTCAAATAGCCAGGTTGGATTCCACCATGTAGGACAAACGGACGTGTACACCAAAATCTGGTTATCCTTAGTTAAGTAGGCACCTTTCTCAGTCAATCAACTGACTTGAGTTTAAGTGTAGTCATGCATGTGCTATTGCCCATGAAAGACCACTTGTCGTGTACTGAATTATTTAAAACGATAAAAAAGGAAGTGGACAGTCCGGCCAATAAGTAAAGCTTACTCTGTTGGCGCAGACGGCTCTGTTTTTCACTGCTGCTGTTGTTAGTGAAAGGAAGTTGTTTCTTGGCAGCGGTCCATCAGTGCAGCACATTTTGAGGAATGGCCCCTGTACTGCAGATAGTTCTCAGTAAATAAGAAAACGCTCTGATTTATTCATTTGGAGCAGGTCCAGAAGTCTCCTGTACAACAGATAAAAAGCTATTTTAGATTCAAATTATTTTGTAATCTGGCATTATTGAATAATTTTCTCCCTGTTATTTTCTTCCAGATAAATGAACTCAGTCACATCCAGATTCCTGTTATGCTGATGCCTGATGACTTCAAAGCCAACTCAAAGATCAAGGTGGACAACCACCTCTTCAACAAGTAAGAAAGACCTTAATTTTATGTGATAATTTTGCTATGTATATGTTCATTGCTTTGCTTTTGTTAGTTATCAGCTTTTGCACCTTTTTTTACTTCCAAAGAGAGAACATGCCAAGCCATTTCAAGTTTAAGGAGTACTGTCCTCTAGTCTTCCGCAATCTGAGGGAGCGGTTCTCCATTGATGATCAGGAATATCAGGTACATAAGTGCTTAAATAAGTGGTCAAGTACTTCCATGGAGGCAACCACCCTCCACTGCATGTCAGATGGTCCTTTGCCTCTATGCCGTGCGTTACAATAGTTTATACTACGGGGCTGTTGAATGTTTGAATCTGATTGGCTGATGAACGTTCTAAGGTGTGCAATTATTTTCAGGGAAACACATGCCTAAAGTAGTTCCAGGCAGGTCTTGACCACATTATATGTCCATATCATTTCACCAAATGATTCCAGTTAATTCAAAGGGCCTTACAGCCTACAACAGCAAAAGAACCAAAACCCACAACGACACTGACCAAGCAAGAAAATCTAGTATACATAAAGTTACATTTTACCATGTAGGGAAAGCACATACTCTCTTTCTCCCACTCAAACGTACACACACATATCTATGCACTCACATACAGTACGGACACACTCGCGCACACAGAAATGTGTTGTCCGTGCCGCTCTGTATCAGTGCTCTTTATCAGTCAAATAGGTTAGCAACTTAAAAGCTATATGACATTTCTCACAAGTGAGGTAAAAACGGCGCTGTTCTTGAAACAGATTAATTTACAGTTTCGCTATTATTAGAGACATTGCTGCTGAACACTGTTGAGAGACGAACAGACTCAAGTAATTTACATACTCTTAATCTGTCTCTCTCTCTATAATTACTTCATTATTAACTGCATTTGTCTGCTATCAACGGCTCAAGCCACTGTTACTCTGGTCTAAAATGACATTTTGGAATTAGCAACAGAGGCATGGGTTGAAATGCGTAAGAAGTTAAATACACACAAGCGTTTTAAGGACGAACGAATGTCTTGAAATTCAACATATGAACAATATTTGAGGTGTAACCGTAGTATAACCGAAATAAGTGACTCTGGTCTGTTGAATTATTAGAAAATAATGTTATGCCTCGTTTGGCCATTTGCCAGCATTGACAAGTTAAAGGAACACTCCACTATTTTTGAAAATAGGCTCATTTTCCAACTCCCCTAGAGTTAAACAGTTGAGTTTTACCGTTTTCGAATCCATTCAGCCGATCTCCGGGTCTGGCGGTAGCACTTTTAGCTGTAGCTTAGCATAGATCATTGAATCTGATTAGACCGTTAGCATTTCGCTCAAAAATGACCAAAGAGTTTCTATATTTTTCCTATTTAAAACTTGACTCTTCTGTAGTTACATCGTGTACTAAGACTGACGGAAAATGAAAAGTTGCGATTTTCTAGGCCGATATGGCTAGGAGCTATACTCTCATTCCGGCGTAATAACCAAGGAACTTTGCTGCCGTACCATGGGTGCAGCAGGCGCAATGATATTACGCAGCGCCTGAAAATAGGCTAACTTCCGTCAACATAACCAACATGACCACCTGCTTGCACAGGGAGCGTGCTGGGGACTATTTTCAGGCGCTGTGTAATATCATTGCATTTTGTGGTTATTTTCATCAGTTACAGCTTGTTAGATCTAGCATTCTGCCTGCTTTGAATCAGACACAGAGATGAAATAGTGCTGTAAGATCACATGATTTAGTTGAATGAATTTATTATTTTAATTCGTTATCTAGAGAGAGAGGGGGATTGAAGTTATGTGAAGCGTGTGTGAATTACCTGCGTTTGCAAGTCTCACTCTACAAACAATTAAGCTTTAGTTACTTGAGTTACTTTACTTGTGTTTAGTTACTTCAAAAACAGTGCTTTTACCTCTTTGTTGCTGAGAAATATAATGTAGCGATACAGTATCGAAGCTATTTTATTAATAAAAGTCATGGGCAGGGCTGACCACAAGTCGCTCCTGAATGTTTCAGTGTGTGCACAGTATGATGTCCGATGTGTGTGTGTCAAATGAAAGCAGCCTATTAATATAGAACATGATTAAACTGACTTGGAACTCGGGCTGCACGATATTGGAAAAAAACTCACATTGCGATATTTTGTTTTTCTGCGATATATATATTGCGATATGAAAAAAAAAAAATCACCAGATGACTTGAATAACTCTTTTTGGAAAAAAATAATCAATGATTGGGGTGATTTCGTAGGTGAGTGCATAGGAAATAAACAAATTGCAAGCATAGATAAATATAATAGAACAAAGATACAAATTAAATAAACAGTGCTTTATATTTTTCAGGTAAGTCTAACAGTATTCAGGTCCTACAGAAATTGAATAATCAAATGTAAAATAAAAATCCCCGACAGTAAACAGATGCCTCGTTCTATTTATGATGTACTGACGCAAAGTTCAAATTATTTGCAAAGGTCGCTATATAACTATCAGTATACTAAACATTGCACATCCTGCAATGTGACTATTGCAGGTGCTCACATCGCGATATCGATGCTAAAACGATATATCGCGCAGCCCTACTTGGAACTACCTGTGCATTAAACAGTTTTAATGCACACCTGCCAGCCAATCATAAGCGAATATTCTGACAGACTATGGTATAAGGGGTTGTATCATATATTAAGGTAATTTTTTTATTTATCTTATTTTATGTTTATTGCTTTTTTCACAATGTTAGTTTTTTGTCCCCAGAACGGTTACATTTAAGTTTTTATTTTCTTTATTCTTCAAATGTGAAATGAGCAGCAGTCTGGGCCCATTTTTTCAGTCTGTTTACACATCGACTGCAAGTTTGTCATGTCCAATATTATTTTTTCCTGCCTCATCCTTCACCCTGAGATGTGCCGCACAAGCTGTTTAAGAGCCTGTGCATGTGAAGTTCAAAGTCTGAAAGTAACGTTCACAGCTGGAATCTGTCAGTTGTTGTTGATTCAGAGTTGAAAATAGTTGAAACCACATTTAATTCTAAATGGTTGTAAAAAGGTTAACAAAATATGTATAAATTAACATTGAAATTTAGTTGAAGACAAAACGTTGAAAATCTATATGAAAAGTAAGATGTTGAATCTACATTTTAAAATCAATATTGATTTAATTTGTAAAATTGAAACTTGAACCTTTATTCAACCTTGATCCATTCACCTGTGAATCAATGTTGATTACTCATGAAATGAAGCATTTTTGTTTCTCAGTTCATATGTAGAAGTTTCATGAGTAAACTGCAATAATATCATGTTTTAGTTTCTACAGCCATCATCAGATCTTTCAGGCTCAGATCAAGTTAAATGCCATATGCTGAAAATACTGTATTGAATTTGGCCCATCTCCCAGAATACTTCAATACTACACTTACACTACTGTTGACCCAGCACTGGGATTGTAGAAATCAGCATTTAAATTTAATTGAAGTGAAAGTGCAGTTTTTTTATTCAGTTTGAATGTCTCCAGGTGACTTCAGTAAAACCAAAATCTTCAAATGAATAAACACAACCGATATGAATATCAACAAGAGTGGTTCTCAACTGGTGGGTCATCATAACCAAAAAATATTGGCTTATGTGGCCTGTTCTGAGATAGGGACAGCAGTGGGGACTGCTGATTGCTGTTTGCAAAAAAACAATGCTAATGCAGCTAACCAAGAAATTGTGCACAGGTAGAATAGGCCTCTAATAGTCATGAGAAAAATGTTGGCATATGTACAAGGTAAAAAATAAAAATAATTTTGCATATTGTTCGGCCTGTGCAGTTCATTGTATTATTCATAGATTATAATTTCAGATTTCTCTGATCGATTTGTTGATAATCTTGACATTTTGATCAATTCTTGGTATTCAAATCTGGAATCCTAAAGCAAAACCAATTGAGAACCACTGATTTACTAAATCATTTTTCGTCAGAAATTTGGAACAGCTTTTAACATCGTGAAAGCGAATCCCACTCAGTACAACTGCAACACAGAGTGTGTCTATTGCAGTGAAACGCAGAGACCTTGCATTTTTGGCAGCTATACTAAAGATGGCATCCAAAGCACAGGCAGTAATGCAGCTGTGCTTTTGCTGGTTGAATAATGCCATTTTAATGCAAACCCACTGACTCCTGTCTTTCTGCACAGGGCAGTAACTGCCACACGTTCTTTCTAATTTTCCCCATTGCCATAGAAGAGGATGTTTTGCCATCCAAATGAGCAAAATCTGCCAACGTGTTTCAGATTGTGATGAGGTTCAATAAAAGAAGTAGCCAGACAGTACAGTCTGGCATTCCAGGCTGACTGCAGACTGCAGTCTAGGAGAAGTGCCAGTAGCTTTTCACCGTTTTATTGGAGCTGTTTAATGCAAGCCTGGCAGTGTGAAATCCTTCACTGTTCTTTCCTCCCATGGCAGAACTCTCTGACACGCAGGGCCCCAATTCCCAGTGACGCTCAGGGCCGTAGTGGAGCTCGTTTCCACACATCGCACAACAAGAGGTATGTCATCAAGATCATCACCAGCGAGGACGTGGCCGAGATGCACAACATTTTGAAAAAGTACCACCAGGTAGAGGGAGCATCTATTTCTTTGTTAAAATTATCCTACGATGAGTATCACAAGCTGTGAAGTGAATCTTTATTTTGTATTGGCCCACTGTAGTATATAGTCGAGTGCCATGGAAACACGCTGCTCCCTCAGTTTCTGGGTATGTATCGCCTCACAGTGGATGGAGATGAGACCTACATGATCGTCACTCGCAATGTCTTCAGTCACCGGCTGCCTGTTTATAAAAAATATGACCTGAAGGTGAGAAATTCTAAGTTTGAAGAGCCTGTCTTGTCTTTAGTATAATGAAAATGAATGGATGGGGGCATCATGAAAGTGGTCCATAAAACGTATGCTATTTCAAGGCTTTTAAGGCATACAATATTTTTAAGTCATTATTCACAGAAAATCATGACATCCACCCTAGTTTTCCCTGGTACTTTCATGAGGAAAGTAGTGATGTCTGATTCATGAACAAACCTTGAATTGTTTGAAATGTGTCATTGAAGCAACTTAAATAACTTTAGAAAAAATTGTTCCATAGAATAAAAGAGTCAATAAATGTTTTTTTAATGACGACTTTATGTACTTTTTTAGGGATCCACAGTGGCAAGAGAGGCTAGCGACAAAGAAAAGGTAAACTCTCCTTCATTTTTTAAAATGATATGTAGAAGGAATAGAATTTTTGAAAAGGGGGTGAACTTCTGTGCTAAAAATGTTTTCATTATTTCCAGTGTATTATTACATTAGAAAATGAACTCACATTTGCATGTTGAATGTATTGCATGTCTGAGTTTGGAAATTATGTGTAAGAAAAAAACATTATAACCACAACTATAACATCATTTTCCTTTCCATGTGTGTTGTGTATTAATAAACTCCCAAAATAAAATTCTCCTGTGTGAAAGATCCCATTTTCTACTCCATTCCTTGGAAGAAATACTCTCTGTGCTCCTTTTCTGTTCAGTGTTTGCTTGATTTAATTTGCTTCAGAGTGTGGGAAACTGCACTTTGTAGTCTAGGGGTATTATTTAATTCATTTAAGTAATGGTCCTGAGAAGAATGAAAATAATTGGATTAATTGAAACCTAAGAACCGTAGTGTCTCTGTATATTGTGATACCCTATTGTTTTACACTGTAATTTAAGTGCACTGATCTTTGAATGTAAAGAGATAGTAACAGAAACCACTGTAAATAATAGATCAGAGATTGAGTACTTGTCTTCAGGAAGCATTTGACTTGTTGGATTACACGTTTTTACATTGATTTACTGTAGTAACTATATAAAAACATTATGTACATTAATAAAAGGCTAATGAGTTGCAGTTTATACTTGTGTACAGGATTCTCTCACATAAGGCAAACCTGATCTTGTGTTTTTTCATTGCTGTGTACATATGGAGGGCATGTGAATGATATGCATGTATATATATATATATTTTTTTTTCTACATGCATGTTAGTTTTTCTGGCATGTTAAATTGTTTCTTTGATTACTTTCTCCTCCATTGAGATTTTGTATCTACATTCTAATGCTGTATATGATACTCTCAAAGATGGCAAATATTAACTGATGTATATTTGTAATTATGTGTCATATACAGACTAGATTTGTTGTCATTCACTGTATTTGATGAAATATTTCCTTTGCTTCTCAACTGTGATTTCCTTTGAAGGCATAGTTCTCCCAAAATGAAAATCTGTCAAGTTCAAGTTGTTCCAAACCTGTATGAATTTCTTTCTTCTGCTAAACACAAAAGAAGTTATTTTGGAGAATGTGGGTAACCACGCCGTTTCTGGTATCCACTGACTTTCATAGTATTTTTTTCCATACCATGGAAGTCAATGGGGATCAACAGCTGTTTGGTTACCAGCATACTTCAAAATAGCTCCTTTTGTGTTCAACAGAAGAAAGAAGCTCCTAAAGGTTTGGAACAACTTGATGGTGAGTGAATGATGACAGAATTTTCATTGAGTGAACTATCCCATTAACATTCTCCCATGATATTTTGTGTCTTCACTTGTTTACTGCACATGTTATCAGTCAACTTTATATCACTCTGTACTTTTGGTGTGTTTTCATTTGATGCATTTATGTGGGATATTTCCATCTTTTTAATTCTTCCATTTTCTCCTGAAGGCTTTACACCTTTGCTTTATGAAATGAAGTTAAAAATGACTAAGAAAACAAGTCCTCAAAGTTATCTAGAAAGCTCTCGTCTCTCACCTCAACACACTGATTTGTGGGTGAAGCTGCTTGCATCTGACGCTCCTTTTCCCTGCAGTCACGTCCACCTGAGGAGGCTCCGTCCAAATCACGCATGAGCCAAAAGCTACAAACCATCCGGATTGCCACACGCTTTTACTGCGCCATAAGACACGTAAGGACACGACAGCAAAGAGCTGTCCCATATTGCTCTGTGTTCTTCTTCAACATGCTTTACCCCGCATTTTGCCTCAGGAAATCACCGTTCCTTCTGGATCCCACAAGGAACTGTAAACCCAAGCCCAGGGCTGGTGCTTTAAGTTGTCTTCCTGTTCCAGAAATAAAGCGGTGACTTCTTCTTCGACAATCTCTGCTGGAATTTGTGAAAAGAACCAGAATACTAGTGTGTCAGCATTTAAGTGTTCTGCTGAGCCATAGGGGGTTATACTATACCTTCATATGGAACAACGTGAGAGCAAATGACGACCACATTTTTTTCCATTTTTGGGTGAACTATCCTTTTAATCTTGACACTAGCTGTAGGCTTTGGTTTGGAATCGCTGATGTTTGTGGAAGTAGGCATTTAGGAAATAACCCTTGGTTTAATCATTGTAATTATTTGAATGCTGTAATTGTCTGTTGGCTCTAATCATGAAATCTAAATCACACCCTGTTGCTCTGAGTGTCCACAGGAGGCAGTCTGCTTTATATTACACTCCACTGCTTCTATGATATGTTATTTTTAAGTTCACTCAGTGAATTCTCAGATGTTCATTTATTGTGAGAGCAGATCAAAAGAGTTCCAGATCAAAACGTTTTTCACCCCCATAGACTATTTTTTAGATTGTGAATTTTAGTGTGATATAACAGAAAGTTGACACAAAACAAGAAATACATCATTAAATGTTTGAATTTTGTAGGAAGTAAATGTGAAGTGTGTTAATTCTTTGATACTAGCAGCACCAAATACAACTATAATGTATTTGTATTTATTTATTTATTGCTGCTGAAACAAACTTTTGCAATTTCATTTGGTGCTGCTATTGGCACAGAAATGACCACATCACCTTTCATTTTGTTCCATATGTAAAAATATTTCTATATTAATTGATCATTTTTGAGTCTATTAACAAATCCAAAAACTCTGGACTTATATATGTCAATGACATTCTGTTTCATTGCTGAGTAAACTGAAAGTTTAAATTTACACATGTTGCTCCTGATGAACTTTTAACACTATTTCCCAATGTGAATAACAGACCAAGGAGCTTCCAACTTACAAAGACAATGACTTCATCAATGACGGCCAGAAAATCTACATAGATGAGGAGAACAAGAAAATGTTCCTGGAGAAACTGAAGAATGACGTAGAGGTCTGTGTGCATTATCCATCATGTTCTTTACTGCTTTCGTCCTGTTCATTTGTAATTGGCTCATTAAACTCTTATCTAAACACTCACTGGTCCTAATCACCCCTCTGTCTAATTAAAAAGACAATGAATGCTTCATGCTTAATCCCCTGGAAAATGTGTTTCCAGTTCCTGGCCCAGCTGAAGCTGATGGACTACAGTCTGCTGGTGGGGATCCATGATGTGGAGCGAGGGGAGCAGGAACAGCCCGAGGAGGAGAGTGAAGACAACGACGCTGGAGAAGAGGAGGGGACGGAGAGCGACGGAGGGGCCACCGGCTCCCCACCAGACAGCCCCAGTAACACACTAGACAGCAATAGACCTCTGGGCCCGGGAGAGTTTGATCCTGCCATTGACGTATATGCCATCAAGAGCCATGAAAGTGAGTCGTTTTCCAGCTAGAATTAAGTTAACCAGAGTTGCTAGATGGTTGTAGGCTGTTAGGTTGTTGCTTACTGGCCCACTAAATCTCTTACCATTTTCTTGTCCCTAGATATAGCTTGAGAGCCATTTTCAATTTATTTTTTGCCTGTTTTACCGTCCACCGGACCAAAATTGTTAGTCAGATTACTTAGAAAACTAATAGTACACCTTTCTTTGAGGTGTCATGTCTGTTGCACAAATAATACTGAACAAGTAACTCACTGAATTATATTTGTAATTACAGTTTTGAAAAATCATTATACATTGGGGAGGAAAAAAAATATGTTACAATGAACAGTATAGAGGGACACCATTGCTCTGTAAATATTTTACATTAAGCCATATTTACATTTATAATGTGTAATATTGCACATTCAGTGCTCAGAAATGTATTATTATTTTTTTTTAGTTATTGTTTAATTTAACATTATTTTTTTTACCCAGTCAGGTCAATAGTTCAGGTTTTTCTTGCCCTGAAACTTTAATTTTAAAAAATATATATTTACTAGAAATATTTATTCATTAAATGTTGTATTTTCTGTAACACTTTACAATAAGGTTCCATTTGTTACCATTAGTTAACTACAGTAGTTAACATAAACTAACAATGAAAAATACTTATAAAGCATTTAATAATCTTAATGTTGATTCCAACGTTTACTAACACGTTATTAAATTCAAAAGTTGTATCTATTAATGTTATTTAATGGACCTGAGATTACATGGACTAACAATAAACAGTTGTATTTGTATTAACTAACGTTAACAAAGATTAATAAAAACTGTAACAGTGTATTGCTCATGGTTAGTTAATGCATTAAATATAGTTAACAAATTAAACCTTATTGTAAAGTGTTACCATATTTCTTTTTTTTTTCCTTTTCTTTTTTTTCTTTACTTTTGCAGCAAGCTGGAAATTATACAGTTGTAATGCAGCTCCATAAATTCATAAATGCTTTTTATAAATATTTATTCATTAAATGTTACATTGTCATTTTTCTTTACAAAAACAAAAAAATAAACAATCTTGAAAGTATACAGCTGTATTGCAACTTCAACATTTTGTAGATGTTTACTGGAAATATTTATTCATTAAATGTTACATTTTCTTTTTTTTCTTTACAAACACTTAACAAAACTTTAAAACAATCTTGAAATTATACAGCTGTAATGCAACTCCAAAATTTTATAAATGCTTTTTTATACTTACTAGAAATATACAATCATTAAATGTTACATTTTCCTGCTTTTTTAATTATAAATAACAAGTAAACAAATAAAATATGCAACCAGCTAAAAAAAAAATGTACACAGCTGTAAAGCAACTCATAAATTAATAAACACACTTCTACTGGAAAATGATGCATAACATTACTGACTGATTTGTAGTTTTTAACACATCACTAATGCTTTCAAGACTGTCGGAAGTAATTTTTGCACATTTTTAAAACTTTATCCATGTTATCCAGCTAGATTGGTGACAAATCAGCAGTATTTTCAACAACAATGTTGAATGCATTACAGAAATCCATGCATTTCAGTTTGGAAGGCATAAAAATTGATGCACAAGGTCAGTAGATTAAATTGAAGTCAAATATTCAGTGGCAGTGCAGCACTGGGCCAAAAAGCAAGCAACAGTTCTGTCTCACTTTATTACAATTGTATCTTGCTTAAAAACAGTAGCGCATTCTACCTTTCAGATGCTCCCAAAAAAGAAATCTACTTCATGGCGGTGATTGACATTCTCACTCCATATGATGCCAAGAAGAAAGCAGCCCACGCAGCTAAGACAGTCAAACATGGGGTGAGAGTCCAATATGTCATAAACACAGTGCTAGTATTAAATTAGTCCTCCGTTTACTCAACATCTACATATTTTTTTTGCTCTTTCTTTCTCCAGGCAGGGGCTGAGATCTCAACGGTCAACCCCGAGCAATACTCAAAGCGGTTTTATGATTTCATCACCACAATTCTGTCCTAACTGCTGCCCGAGGCTGGAGTGAGGCGGAGTAACAGGTGGTCACATATGAGCTCATATCCTGGGAGAGATTTTGCAGTGGGTAACAGATCCAGTGTCTCTCTCCCACTTGTCACAGGATCACATCTGAGATCTGTCAAGATCTTTTTTTTTTTGTTTACAATTTGTTTACTTTTTCTCCGATTTTTCGGTAGGTTTATGGCTCCATGTGGTTGATAAGGCATACATGTGATATAGTCATGCATATATAGCGTTCCGTACCTTTGTGTTAGATATTGTTGATTGAGAAACCGAGTGATGTTGTTTGTGCCCAGCTACGTGGTATGATTATCATACTGGAATTCTCAAAGCTGCTTATATATTTATTGTCCTCATGTTCTTTGTGGAGAAAAATTCATTGTTCTCAAAGGAATAGTTCACCCCAAAATTTGACTTTGCCGAAAATGTACTCACCCTCAGACATTCCAAGATGTAATTGAGTTTGTTTCTTCATCTGAACAGATTTGGAGAAATGTAGCATTACATCAGTTGCTCACCAATGGATCCTCTGCAGTGAATGGGTGCCGTCAGAATGAGAGCTGATAAAAACATCATAATACTCCACAAGTAATCCACAGCTGATCGATTAATGTCTTGTGAAGCAAAAAAGGTGCACATTTGTAATAAACAAATTCATCAATGCATTTTTAACTTTTGTGCAGATTATTGTGATGTTTTTATCATGTTTGGACACGGCACCCATTCACTGCAGAGGATCCGTTGGAGAGCAAGTGATGCAATGCTAAATTTCTCCAAATCTGTTTTGATGAGGAAACAAACTCATCTACTTGCATGGCCTGAGACAGAGTACATTTTCATCAAATGTAATTTTTTTATTTTGAAGTGAATTATTCCTTTAATAAAAAAGTCCAGTTTTAAATAACTAAAATATATTTCAATATATAAAATAAATTTAGCCCTGAACAAATATGACCAGAGTCAGAATAAAAATAAATTGGAACATAATTGTTTGAAAGTGTTTATTGCACTAGCTGCAGGCAAATTGGTTTACAAAGCGTTTGTAACATTGGAAAAGAATGCAACTTCAGGAACAATTACTGCATTTATAGTTAAGATCCAATCAGCAAATTGGATTTAGATGATCTGCCTGTTGTGCATTGTAAAGTCTTGCACAGGAGCTCAATATTTGCAATTGGCTCCGATAGTAACGTTTAGTATAACACAACTGTTTTTGCACATGATGTAATGCACCAAAACGTTTATGCAAATGATTCCAGTTTTACCACTGACTCGCGGAGGGTCATGCAATAGTAGTGATTCGTAGAATGTGTTAAGCACCTAATGGGTTACATGTGCGTTGCCACTTTTGTATCCCTAGTGAAGGAACAAAACATTGCCTGTTTTATGTTGTTTAGCTCTTGATTAGAGAATATCATATGAAAATGAAGCATATTTTGTACCTCCCTTTTTTTACAGTAATATTTAGCAAGTTTACAGTGGGCCGTTCTCTTGAGAATGCAGTTGTGCCGGCGCTATATAGATGCTTAAATCTGTGTATAGTGTTTCAGCTGCACTGTAAAGAGTGAGAGAATGCTGCCTCTTACTGTTGCTATCTCTCTCTCTCTCTCTCTCTCTCTCTCTCTCTCTCTCTCATATCATTGTCGAAACTTTGTGTGATCCCAGAGACCTTTAGTATTATACAAATATATAGATATTGTGATGTCTTCTTCTGAAATATCGTTTGCAAAGTAATCCTAAATATTCTACTGTATGTGTTGACATATATACACTGTGCGAGGGTGTGCCTTTTTTACTCGGAATTATTTAATTTTGTATTTTAATCATTTTTTTAAAAAGAGACGTTTGAAAAATGTTATTTTCTAAAAAGGGAAAGGTGAATAGGATGACTCCTAAGGTGGTTTGCTGTTCCTGTGTAGATGTGTAAATATGCAAGTGTATTATGTGTTTGCAATATTATGTCAATGTTGCAGTCCTAACGGTACAAAAACGTAAAGATTTTCCTGAAATTATTAACTTGATTAATTTGCTTAAATTACTAATTTGATTCCTACATTGTTGTTATAATTGAAGTTGTTTTTTGTTAATGTTTTCTGAGGCTCGATGTGTTGCTGTATTTTGATTTCTATCCTATCAATAACTAATTAGATAATAAGCAATGTCAGTTCTTGTTTTAGGACAGTTTCCAGTGGAAGAGACGAGAGGCTTCATGAACACACACTCCTGACTTTGAAGTTGATGTCTGTACAGCACACGTGAATCTCAAAGAAGCCACTTCTGTGAGCTTCTGGGGGAAAATGACTTCACTTTGTCTCAAATTGTAAAGAGTTATGATCTCATGTGTTGCAATTTGTAAAAACATGCTTCCATGTTGATGGTACAGTGTGAGTTTGATACGTTAATGTTTGAGGAAGAGAAAAAAGCGTTGAAGGAAATGTGAGCCCTTTTAAATATGCTGTCAAAGGAAGATATTATCGGTTGTCAGTCTACTTGTCATAACTGTTATCTACGTCATGAAAGTGTGCAGCTCTTGTGTGTACGTGCTGTAGGCCTAAAATATTTAAAAGCACTCTGTCCCATAAGCATTGCTCAATAAAATGATGCATTGCTCCGCTTGATTAATGGTTGTAATATTTATGTATTATGGCAAAATCTTACTTTCAAAAAGCAGATCATTAAAAAATATAAAGTGCTTCCCCTAAAAGATTTACATTTGGATGTGTTCATCATTAAACCAATGGATAGACAAAATAATGGTTTATTAAATTTAAATTTAGCTATGTTTTTTTTTTTTTTATATGTAATTGGAACAGATTTTATTTGTTTCAAAATATAATGAAGACTCTCAAAGGCAACAATTTGCAAATATAGTGATGATCAGAGCATGTTGTTACATTTTATTTAAACTATAAGGCCTAATATTAATATCCATATCTTAACCTGCGTTACATGCTTACAACCAGAAGAGGGCGCGTCGTGCTGCCGTGAAATGACAATCAATATAGGCCAGCATCCACAAATCGTTTATGTGAGGCTCATATTTTAGGCGTGGTAATTTTTAATTAACCTTGTTGTATTAATGTGAAAGGTTTTGCGCAATCATTTCTATATCTTGAGTTTGAGTGCCATTAATTAATCAAGAAGAGCCTTTGAACTGCTCCGCCTAAAGATTATTCTTCATACATGTTTGCGATACATTTGTTGTTTCCATATGGTACTTCTATTTAGGTTCAAACCATTTTTCTTTTAGCTATTTTTTCAAAATAAGTATTGTCTTTAATTGACAAGGCAAACCCCAAAATGAACCACTTGAGCTCAACTACTCCAGAATAAATCGGTCCATTTTTAAACTGTTAATCGGTCCATTTTACTTCACCTCGGCTTTGCATTGCCACAGACTATCCACAGAAATCTGGATGAATTAGCAATGAAAAAAATCGCTTCGGCGTCAATTTATGTCTTTAAGACATTTTTAAAAAGCTAATGTATTTTACTTAACGAATAGCTATAGTATTTTACTGAACTTTTTGTTTATTTCTTTTTATACAAATATAATTCTTAACATTTAAAACGGAAGGTTTTAAATACATTTCGATATAGCCGTTTCAACACCGGCCAAGCAGCTACTGCCGCTAATTCTTACAGGGCACCTAATTTACGTGATTATTCAAGCATGCGCTTAGGACAATAGATAATTAATAGATAACGGTTTATTAATTCAGTTCTATTAAACACTGTGTTTATTCAGAGATCATTGGTTGGGCCTATTGAGTTTGCTCAAATTATTGCGATTGACGAGACGGTGGGCCTAAGAATTTATTTCTGCACTAGGCAACTAGATTTCTTAATATTTGTACATTTTCAGCGTGGTCCTGCGGTGTTTTGACATTTGTGTAAATGAGGTCGGCGAGAGCGATCTGACACGGACAAAAAAGACGAGCAACAAACTCTTTAAGAAACCACTTATTAGCAACTATTACAATTGTTGCGGCTGGACATAGCTAGACCTTTATCAAATCTTTAACTTTATGCAGTCAAAGCAAACGTATAGCAAAAGATAGCCGTTGCTAACCATTCTTAGTCGGCTATTTATTTATACATTTATTTTAGTCTTTAACGGGACTAGTCTTCTATAACTTGTATGTTTGTGGTTTGCACCCACACAGTCACTAGGCCGGTTGTTTGAACTATGTGTATGGAATATGCATGGAATCATATCTACTGATCACATAAAGACAGTAGTCAAAGTACACTTCCTGCTCTGAACAAAAATTACGAAAGAACACATTTCAGTTCATGGGAGCATATCATACGGCTGTTAGTCGTAAACTATTCGCCCACAAATTAAAAATGTCGCAGTTTGGACCATTACAATTGATTTTAGATTATTTATATATGTACAGCTAAAATAAAATAAAGTAGGTTAAGGTATCAAGCAGCTTCTTTGAAATAAGAACCGAATTTATCAAAGGTCAAAGTAGTTCTTGTCGCAGAATAGGCCTATTGTAAACAACGTAGCTAATGGTGGTTTTGTTTTATCAAGGCCACACAATGTATTTAGTAATAAACAAAAAGTAAAATGTTTATTCAGACAAATGTTTCATATTGTACAACAGTATATGATACATTGGCTTTAACAAATAACCGCTGAACATTAATTTGAAGCAAGAAAAACACCTGAACTTTAGGCTATTACGTATACGGAGTCTTCTATCTATTCTCGTGTGATAAATCGAGAAAAAAAACGATTATCTCTCAACTTGGCCAGCGTGTAGGCCTACGTAGCAGATTTTTTTTTAATGACACTTTCTGGGTTTATCCAAGACAATACTGACGCTGAATTTCTGCCCTTTGCAAATTTAGTTTGGCGTTACACATATCACCCGAATAAAATCAATACAATCTGGATAATCAAAACATTGCGTGTGCCTCCATATGTTTTATTGAAGACTTAATGGACAAGGAAATGATTTATATACATTGATGTTCTAATCTAAAATGAACAAGACATTGTTTATAAAAACACCTAGATACATTCTCCTTCTTGCTGAGTTTCCCTCCAGTACTCTTCACAATATTAGTTATGCCATAGTAATTAATACAAAATATAACACAAACAATGCTGTGTTACAAAGTTTTCACACATGGTGAAAAAACAAATATATTTAAAAATGATATAAAAAATTGAAGCGGTGGTTTATAAAGAAAGCATCTACATCACAGCTCTGTTTGCAAGGGGTTGATGGCTTTGGCATCCATAAGCAAGTCACCCAAGAGAGTTGGAGCCATTATGAGAAGTTTTGCAGACTTTGCTGCTGAAAGGACTTTGGCCATTGTGGCCCACTTTGGCAGAGACTCCGTTAACGGTGGAGATATGGGGGAAGCTGGGATGTGAAGACTGAACAGGAGTGCTTGGGCTGGGCAGAGAGGAGGATGTGGATGGGGCGGCAGCAGCAGTCGGGCTGTTTGGTTTGTCACTGCTGGAATCGCTTTCTATATCAGGCCTTCTGCCACCGGTCATATCATCCTTTGGACTGCTCAACTTCATTTTTTTGCAACCAGGCCGAACTCTGTACTTCAATGGCAAGGGCCCGTTCTGGAAAATATCAACATGTTATTATCTTTGCAATTGGACTAAAATATAAAAGCACAGTTTCATGTGTTAAATATATCAGATTTAATACTCCTACCCTTCTCCATGTGTAGATATAAGCAATATCCATAAGAGTATAATAATCTTTCAAAGGCTCATCTTCATACAGAACTTCAATCTGAAAGAAAAATAGAATCTCAACTAAATCTTATCTTATATTGACAAATTCTTCAAAAGTGCAAAATGTGCGCTTTTACATCAAAAACATGGCCACAAGTAAGACAAACAAGTTTAGAGAGGAGATTACCTGAAAGGTACATGGTATATCCATTTTACTTCGGAGAAATTTTCTGAGAAGCATTACTGTCATAGCTGCAGGGCATTGTAAGTACCGCTTCACATTCACCTAGAAAAATTAGATCATTACAAAAATTCAGTACGTAGTCCACTATAACCCTTTAAAACTGACTTCATGAAACAAGTTCTAAAATATTTAATTTATTCAGAAATTAATTACCTCTTTTGTGGTTTCTTTTTCTTCTCCATCTTTACTGTCAATCCTGATCATTTTAAGAGAAAATAATAAATGCAATGTCGAACTACAAAACTATAAATGTCACATCTGAGGTAGCCTGCTACATTTACATGCCTTTTACTAATGATTATTTCATTATTAATTTCATAAGCAACATGAAAGTGATCACTGAGTGATGATAATTAAAAATTACACTCCACAAGGAGCTTATACTGAACTGAACCTACTTGTTCTGATCAAAAAACTCAATGGACAGACTGATGATCTCATCATCAGCGATGATTCTCTTGTCTTCATCTGCCACTTCTCCTCTGTCCTCATTAGAACCATTAGTAGCTGAAGGACAGAGAAATAATTACAACTTCTAGATTAAAAAAAAACAAGAGTGCTTATGAATTAAAATATCACAATTATTATCTTAACATTTTACCATCAACTGGATGCTCTGCATAAAAATCTCTCCTTCGTTTCATCTCATCTGAGTAACAAAGGCACAATACATCACTATTGATTTAAGAATGTTTTAACACATAAATAATAAATAAACAAATAAATACTAAATAAACATAATTAAAATGAAAACTTGAAAAAAAAAAAAAAACTTACTTTTGAACAGACCAGGCACCAGCTTGTAAACAATGTCCTGAAGGGTCTTATCTGACCTGAAATGTACAACCATTTTTGAGGGGTATACAAACTAAGCCTTCTTTGATGTACAGAAATGTAAAGCTTTAATGTATTTTCTGGATGAACAAGCAACATGGATGTTTATTAAAAGTATTTCAAAAATATGGTATCAAAAAAATAGGCTATTTAATTAAAATAGGCTAGGTATTCTCCCCAGCCATTACCTGATATTGAGGAGAGGTTTTGTTTTATGAACTTGGACATCACAAATAGGACAATATTTGCTGGTCTCCAGATACCTCACAATGCACATTTTGCAGACTGTGAAAACAACAGACGACAAATGACAAAATACCGTTTGAGCCGGCTTAAAAGACAGCCCAGTTTGAACGCCCAACAAAGAAACGAATTAACGGTAAATAAGAATTAAATAATAGAGATTATGACAGACTTACATGAATGCAAACATTCGACAATGGTGGTCGCGTCAATGAAGTATCCTCCACATAAAACGCACATCAAATGAGGATTTAGCTCCGTTATCTTGATTCTCGTTGTTCTGTGCATTGTCATGAGAGTTCGCAAACCTGATAACAACAACAACAACAAAAAAGACATTCATTAATATTTAGTCACACTTACAAAAAATAAAGTCGGGTTATTAAGGTTAGATGGTCCAGTTTTAGGCTACTTGAAGCGGACAAAAATGCGACAAAGCCAGACAAAATACATCTAATGTTAGGCTTTTTACGTGTAATCCGTTAATAGGCTACAATGAACTAGTGTTATTCTAAATTCATTAAGCCTTCGGTTAAACTCGTTGGTGTTTCAGGACAAAGTCCAAGCACAAGTTAAATCGGTTTTCTTTTATTTGCGCGGATGCGTACAGGTGAGAGTGAAAGCCAAATGCCCACATGTACAGTTGCTATGACGACGGGTTGTAATTGGCATTGTGCCAGTCGAAACGGAACCGCATACCTCAGATTCAAAGATGGACCGGATTATTACAAATGACCATAAATTCAACCAATTAACGGTAAAACGCCACCACTTCCTCTCGACAACGGTGTTTCTCTCTAAAAAGCATGCGGCTACTTGAACGTGGCTGCCATTTTGATACAGAAAGCCCCGAGTCCAAGCGAGTTCGCTCGCAAGAGGCTGCGCCCTGAGCACCACACACTATTGTTTAAGAAGCGGTTAGTAGGCTACTATTACCTGTTAAACACGTCGTACAACCATCATTTTAGCACGTTTCGCTGCCAAATGTGAAAGAGAAAATAACTGGTGCTCTTCCCTGCCTTGCCGACGTCTTCAATGAGGAACACAGTCAACCGAAGCTCGAGAGCTCGCATCTGTGATCCCGCTATCTCTCGACTGCGACATCGGTATGTGTGGGTAACGTTAGTTCAACGCCAAATTTTCAAATATCAATATCCTGTAACTGCTAATGTTCACTTATACACCGTTCTCAATGAAGTGCTCGGAATTCAACGCATTGCCGTCAAATAAAATTAGACTCTCTTGACACAGTTCAACCTTTAAATAACGTTAGTTGCTCAGTAATTGAGAAATATGTTTGATAGACCTATATAAAAGACATGGCCTACAATAATATAATAAAATAACTCAATAGCGAACTTAATAGGCTACCATTAAAAAGGTGCAGAACAACGCAGTTGTCAGTGATAAAAAAAACTATTCAAAACACTGTAAAAAAGTATTTCTGTAGCCTACTTTTCCTTCTTTATTAAGTAGGCTAACAGCTGTCGGAAGTTAGATTGAATAATTTTACATAGGCTAAGTGAATTTGTTGATCAGTGATTACAGAAACAAGCTGGCCAAGTTTCCAGCAGAGGCGGAAAAAACAGGTGTGCTATGGTTTGGAACTGGCTGGCCTAAGGAAAGCCATTTCTCAAGCTTGTCCAATAATGAAAACTCATAAGACCAATCTATGTGGTTTAGTAATGATATTCAGATTACACTATGATTCGTATCTGATAGCACATTTAACACTCTGGAAACGGAACTGTTGTCTTTTCTGTGAAGAAAGAAGAGGTCTAGGTCAAGGAAAGACTGCAGTTACAGTAAATCTCAATACTGCAGATAAGTCATATCTTGATATTCAGGACTACTATGATGTGTCTTTTTCCTTTTATTTTTTGAAAGATGATTGCAAGCAAGCATTTTATGATTTGACTATGAAACATTTGCTGTGTGGCAAAATGTGTAGAAAATATATAGCCTATAAGATTAATAAATAAATCAGTGAGGCACGGCATGGTGAAAAGGTCAGATGGGAAAACAAAAGAGAACTAGGTTAACAACCGATGTTAGACTATATTTACATTATCTAATTTCTTGGATGGAGTTATCAACAATATTTTTATGAACTATGACTGAGCGGGGGTGAATCACATTCAGTTAACAACTGACTGATTAATAAAGACAATATTGTATATATTAAACTAACGAAAAATAAAAAAAAAAATAAAATCTTAGAATTAGGACTCTTGTCCTACCTTGTCCAAAAAGAAAAAAAAGGTTCGGTTCAGTCTGACGTGTGCTGGTCCAACCCAGTCTCACGGCAGTTGCATAGAATCGAGACAGTGTTTGTGTTATTTTTAAAAGCTAAATACAAAACACAGAAGCCAAGTTACATTCAGTGACAAATAAACAATTAATGAACAAGCTCGAAAACATTTAAAATAGGCTATAAGTTAACAGCCTCAAAACAATGTTCTGGTTTCGTGTGGTTCAGCTTAGAAGAGGTACCCGCAAATACGCACATGAATTTAAGTTAATCAAATTAATCGACGATATTAAAACACGGTAAAGTTAATTTTTCCTAAATATACAATCTCTAGACTACTCAACTCTATAAAATAAGAGATCTAATGTTTGATTTTCGAGCGTGGAGAAATGGATGAAAGTGGTCACCCGATAACACCTGCCCCAACTCGCCTGTTCTTTAGCGCGCGCCGAATTTTAAGATGAAAAACAACACATGAAGAGAACATATATATATATATTTCAGTTTTATAAAGATGGCATACTCATTAACATGTATACTGTGTTCAAATATGTCACCGGTTGCGTTTCATGAGAAATGTGACAAAACTGAAATGAAAATCGTACGTATGAGAAACACTCATATAGCCTACAAGAGGCAACATTGTTACTCTCTTGTCTCATAAGAGAGAAAATAAAACAAAAGCGTAAAAAACATTAAAGCGTACATACCCGGTATATTTCGCGATGGTTTCTTAGCTTTGTTGTGGTAGACAATGAAACTTGAGAGTCGATCAGCAAAAAATGAATGCTACCGAAGCGGCCATCTTGGAATGAGCTGCAGACGCTGTCAATTGCTCTAACGTTTCACCGCCGTGTTCATTGTGGCCTTCTTGCGCAGTTGCACATAGGTTAACGTAGCTCACTCTTCGCCGACTCTTTCCGATTTGATTTACAGATAAATCCACAGATTCCGGTCATAGATGGTAAATTCCAGAGGCGCAGTTGTCCTGCACGGCGATCTGAAAAACACAGTGCCTGATGGTTCAGTGCAAACTGACACAATCCCCAAAATGGCTTAGTTCGACCGCCCCACTCCATCACGTGATCTCATTCTTTACGGGTAGCCTGGGAATTAGTAGTGGGGTATATACCATCAATAGGGTACCACTCTGACGGATGTCTTTGTCAAACATCACCACTTCTGAAGAGGAAAATCCCTCGCCAAGCCTCGCAGTTTGGTCGGAATGATTCTTAGACTATAAGCAATGAAGAACTTTTAGAAAAGCAACATTTCTCTTTATTTTCACAAAAATTGCATGTAGTGCTAAATGCCCAAATGCAGAACAAGCAGAAGGGTTATTTTGAATAAGTCAGAATTAGGCTGCATTTAAAAATGGCACAAGGCAAGCGGAATATGGCAAGACGCTCTAAATGCTTTCTCTGTCTTTCAATTCACGCTGATTTTTATATTTTGTTCCCAAGTAAGATTTATGTTTTATTGGCCAACATGTTCATAGAGCATTATGCAACTTATGCAGAATATACGCATTTAACTTCAATGACCTGCCTTTAGCTATAAATGTAGCCTATCAACACGTAAAGCAAAAAAAATATATATATATTTTTACATTCCTAACTTTTGCTCAGTTTTTTAGACTGTACTTAAAATGTGGTATTAAAATGCTTTCTGGTAAGAGGTAACAATCAGTTAGGCTATCTACACTCGCCTGCACGTCATGATAAAGCAGTTGCTTTTATTCACACTCACTTTCTCAGTGGTTACAGTGAAGAAACGTTGGGTGGTGAAATTTTACTCTCAGTGCACAGATATCTTAACGATTTGTTTCTAAATGTCATGCCGTAGAAGAGGCGAATATGTATCCTTTACAGCAATATTTTTTCCAAATACAATATGTAGCCTGTGTAGGCTACACAGAAGTCACACTGAACCCTTGTCTCAAAATATGGCGTTCTAAGCCAAGCAATTTTTAGTAAATTGCCATTATGGCTACTTAATTGACCCGACTTGAATGTTGGGTTTATACAGCGTTTTTTTTTTCTTTCTTTCTTTTTTTCACTTTTCTTGTTTACAAATTTCAGAAACCGTTCACAAATTTTTGCATTTACCTTGATGGCGTTCTTATAGTGTAACAGGTCAAGTTACATATAATTTTTCAGTGATTATTAGATAATCAGTGAAATTGTGCGCGCGCTGGTGCTCGTGTGGTAGGTTGGAGTTGTTCTCTGTAGCGCTGGACGGTAGTCTCCCTCGTTTAGGGCACTGCGTTCAGCTGCAAACCACACGCGCAGTCTGCCTGCCATGACGTCAGCTGCTCTAATACAGGCACTTCAGCGAAAACAAAGAAGCTCAGCATGCTGGCGGAAACCCGAAGCACTTTAGCGTTAACCGTACCGGGTTCTGCAAAACCTTAAAGCTCCTACAGTTACCATCTACTGTACCAGTTTCACTCGTAATTTATGGCTACAATAAAAACATGCCATTAGCTCCGCGCATTAATCGAATTGATCAAGGTATACGCCAATCGTAGGCCAATTTCAGAGACTAGTGTCATTTTCTGACAAATATACCGATTATATCTATACCTATTTATTTCTTCCGACTACAGATGTGACTCATCAAAATGGCCGAATCTCAGTCGCCTAGCGGGTGTTAATGCAGCACGGAATCTTGAGCAACAACTCGAGAGATAGATAGCCTAATGCCCTCCTCTTCCAACAACTGTAAAGTTATTGACAACTCCATAGCGTCTATGCATCATGGAAAACTACTCCAGTATTAAATACATTTGTGAAGAATAAATGCTTTCCACAGTTTCGTATTCCTTGCTTGATTAAATGTTGACCCGAATCTTATTTAGCCTACACATCAATAGGCTAACCATTTTAAAGCACGGGCTCTTTTTTCTTGTCATTTATTCGATCATTCTTAAGACCTTATATGAAGACGATTTAAAGCGATTTATTATAACATATATAAATGGCAAATAAAACGAGAAGATCTCTCAAAAATGACCATGCTCAGTGACTGCGTTTCCTCTTTTGTCTTACCGGTTGGGTTAAACTTTAATGACACTATTGATTATTGATTGTTTACTGATTCCACAAAATTGATTTGTGGACTGAATGGGAGCTGGAGGTCAGGACTCACAGATACAACCGCTTTGAGTTTGTGTTTAGTTATGTCTTTGATGGTCTTAAATCGAATGATGACGAGTTCATGAATAAAAATTAATATTGTTCCATTATGATATTATAAGCACACGAATGAAACAACGTGTGGAGAAAAAAATATCAGTAACCTATAGCCTATGTTAATATTACTGGTTTAATCATTCATAGAAATGTAACTTTACATTTATTGTCGGGTAGCATGTATGTTAAGTCAATGAGCTTGTTTGCATTTTTTCCTTATAAACAACACCGTATCGCTCACTCGTCCTTTTTTCAGTGTTAAGACATTAATAAATTGTTTTTATTTTATATGACGTGTGCCTTATCTTATCAGCTCAACATGTTTTAATAAGTAGCTACTCTGCTCATAAATAATATAATTTTGTTCTTCCTTTTCGATACTGACATTCTGTTTAGAAATAAAAAAAATCAAATAGGCTATAACTGATTAGATTTGTTTAATGGGATTGACTAAATGGAGTGGAAAATAGAAGTGCAATCTTCCAAGTGTAAATACAGAATTAGAAAGTGTAAAAAAGTTGTAATTATGATGCATTTAAAATATATAACTCACACAAACGCACAAGTAAAACAAATATATTTATTCATAAAAAATACTTTTACTTAGGCTATAAAAAACAAGTTATAAAAAAAACAATAAAATGGAAATCAGACTAATTGTAGGCCTAACTGTTAACAGATCGCCAAAATTAACCACAATGGGCTAAGGACAGTATAATCTTGTGAAAATAACTTTTTTTATTTCCTATTTATTTAGAGCCGGTAAATTTGGCTTTTGCGCTTTATTGATTTACTTAACATTTTAGGCGGTGGCAAATGCATGCTGCATGCTTTCAGTAGTATTTAAATTAATATAGACTATTTTGTATGTATGCCTACATTGCAGCAATATTCCAAGACCTAATTAACTGTATCAAGTGGTTAAACCTCAAGCTGTTATTCTTTGGTTTAATTGCTCACAATAAAAAAAAAAAAGAAAGCCCAGCACTTTTCACAGCTTACGTCCCTAAAGTTGGTCTGTACCGACGCAAGGACAAGAGTTTAACAAACAAAGAAATTGGCTAAATGAAAGATTTTCCATTAAAATGAAAGATTTTCCATTAAACTGAAAGACAATGGGGATGCAGCCTATTTTGTTTCAGAATTCCGTTGTTAGTTAAATAAGGCTAACCCGTGACACAGACTAGAATAGGCTAGAGGCTATTTATGTCCTTAACCAAGCCCAAAGACGCCCTCGTGAGTTTCTCATTTATAGAAGTGTAAATGTGATTCTTCACCTTTTTAAAGTTTTCTCAAAATAATGTCACAGAATTAAACATGGTTGCATAAGCCTATGTCCTAATAACGACCAAATCAAAGCTAGGAAACAATTAACCTCCGTTAATTAAAAAAAATTATATAAATGATAATATACTAATCATACATAAATTATAGAAAAATAAGACAATTTTTTTTCCCAATACTTGTATTTATTGTAGACCATATGTAGGCTACCAGTGACCGCAAATGGCTGATACAATTAAATCTGCTTATATTAAATTAATTATTTCGTAGGCCTGCGTTTTAACAGTAGATTTGGTTTAGTTCTCCCTATACTTTTAAAGATATGAAGTTTAGGCTAACTGTGAGCTTTCTCTGTCTAGCTATCTCAAAGTTTTGACTGTCTGATCTTTCAATATTTTCACTCAAATATTTCCTTTGTCACAAATCAAACTTTGTCGAGAAAAACCCGATATCATGTAATGAGTCGCGCTTAATATTACGCCACCACTGGATTGTTCACTCGAATACAGGCCTATTGCTGCCAGTATGAGAGTTAATCAGATGAACTTTTATCAGAACTTCATGCTTGCTGTCGAAAAGAAACGGGACTAGCCCTGGTTATGTGACCATCTTTTTAGACTGAGAACAGAGACGGTCGATGAATAATTGAAACTGTTTTGGTAGAATGGCAGAAAAACCCGATATCATGTAATGAGTCGCGCTTAATATTACGCCACCACTGGATTGTTCACTCGAATACAGGCCTATTGCTGCCAGTATGAGAGTTAATCAGATGAACTTTTATCAGAACTTCATGCTTGCTGTCGAAAAGAAACGGGACTAGCCCTGGTTATGTGACCATCTTTTTAGACTGAGAACAGAGACGGTCGATGAATAATTGAAACTGTTTTGGTAGAATGTCAATGTCGCAAAATTGACCAACGATGAAAGGAGGTTAGGTTAATACTAAAGAGAAGTACAAACAACGCTACAAGGGAGGAATCATTTTTTCTCTCTCCAATCAAAACAAAACAAACAAAAAAAACAATCTGTTCTAAAAGATAGTAGCTACGGTTCTACTGATGACATTACTTCTTTTACAAGAGATTAAAATAAAAAAAGACAAAAGATAGGCTAGATAATGTCATTACAGATGTGGAAAAGGCTGTAACGAGGCCATATCAGCTTATTTATTAATTTGAAACAAAAAAATGCTACCTATCTATCAGGACACATAATGCACATAATACTTGATTAATAGTATTATGAAATATAATCGATACCTCTAAAACGGAGTCCTGAAAGTCCCCTGGTAAGGTGTATATGACGCACCATGTCACTACCAAAGCTTTCATGCTTATTGGCTCGCGCTGTGGCGGCTACATGTAAAACATGTGTAGCCTACGTAGAGCAGGCTGACTGAGCGATGGGCCCGTTTGAGCCAAAGGACGGGAAGTTATGCTAAATTTGCCTCAAAACCAAGATTGTCCGAATGGGTAGTAGGTAGTAAACCTTCTGAAACATATAAAAACAATTTTTTAAGCAATGGCTTTGCCCGAGATCCTTACGTTAGTGTTGTTCTCCGGGCTGATCGTTATTCAGCCTTTGCCAACATTAGCATGGGACGCAGACCTGGAGCTTTTTGACCTAGTGGAGGAAATCCCCCAAACCTTCTATGAGTTCCTGTCGGTTAATCAGGTAAGAGCAATTTGATGTAATTCAGAAATTTGTCACGCGTGCCTTTGACTCGGTCATTCAAACGGTGTCGGTAAATGTGATATGCACTTAACTTTAACATATAACGTTAGCAGCTGCCGACGTAAATTTATCGCAGGGTCGCCTACAGTGCGTTTAGAGATTGCATTCTTATCAAAGCAACTCGAGCCGTTAGCTGAATAGCTTTCTTTAGCCCCACTATTGTGTCTCCCGACTCGTGGTGAACGGACTCTGCCTCCTACGGAACCTGGACGGCGGTGGCCACTGACAAAGAAACCTCCCGGCTGTGGGCCTGCACAACATAACATGACGTGTCATTACTTAGCTCAAAAATGAATGTTTTACAGTTTTGCTGTAATTTCACTATTCGGTTGCTAAGTCATATTTGATGCGTCGAAGAGCCCATCCTTTTATAATCATAATCGCTATTCGTAAAAACTAACATTTTGTTACACTTTACTTCCTACAGCGTCAACCGTTAGTCAGGCATATATATACCTTGCAGAAATTTGCTATCAATGCATTTCAGAAGAAATGCTAATTCTGTGCTAAAAAAGATTGTAGCTCGTTTTGGAACATGCTAGCTAGTTTCCAGCTAGTCTAAGATGGTTGTCAGCTAGTCCAAGATGGTTGTCAGCTAGTCCAGACTGGTAAACCAGCTACTGTGCTCCAGAAACCAGCTTAACCTTACTGGTATGATCAGCTGGTATCTGGTTTGTTGCTAGTCCAAAATAGTCTACCAGTTACAGCTGCCAGTGTGAGTTGTATATTACAGTTGACAACATTGACAGTATGTTTGTTGTGAGAAACTATAAAGGTGACAAGACATTCTGCAGCTGTTATTGCTGTTATTTCATTTAGCCTGAAACGCCAAAGAGTCCAAACACACAGTCTATGACTGTTTTCATTTTTGAACAAACACTCACTGCAGCGAAGTCTCAGAGTATAAGCGTTCATGACTGTCTGTCAATTAAATGTTTTGATGTTTATGTTCTTGATTCTGTTTCTAACAGGATGCATCCTCATCTGAGATCAGGAAGGCATATAGAAAGCTCTCTCTTACATTACACCCTGATAAAAACAAAGATGAAAATGCTGAAAACCAGTTTCGACAAGTAGGTGTTTTGTTAAGCTTGAATGAAAGTTCTCTTTGGCTTAATTTAGATCATGTTAATTGTTGCTTCTATACTTACCTTTTGGAATTCAGTGTATTACAATTAAAATATCTTCTCTGTTATCTCTTACTAGTTAGTTGCCATCTACGAAGTCCTCAAGGATGAGGAAAGAAGACAAAGGTGAGGTATTGTCATGATTTGCTTGTGGACTTTTTTTTTAAAATCCTAGACCAGCTGTTCTCAAGCTTTTTGACTTGAAGGCCTACACACACATTACACACTACTTGTTGTCCAACACGCTATTTAAAGATGTTTCTGCTATAATTATGGTGTTATAGATTCTATTTGTTTGTTTTTAATTAAAAAAAATAGTTACTGAGATTTGTTGTATGTTTGTGTTTATTATTCTTCTTATCATTTTAAAGTAAATTTTTCAATATAAATAATTTGAAGGCATCCTGACAGTTGCTAAGGCCTCCTGGTTAAGCACCACTATCCTAGTATAGCAGTGAAAAGTGTTTCTTAAACAAATTCTTAGAGGTTCTTAAATAGTGATGAAATATTATCTTTAATAATTTATTGACATTATGCCCTTGAGTAAGATCCCTAATCACTGTTTGTACCAGTGTGATTATGACTCGGGTCTTTGAACTGAATGTTACAATTGCTTTTAACAATAGTTTATTACTACACTCACAGATATGATGACATCCTGGTTAATGGGCTGCCGGACTGGAGGCAGCCTGTCTTCTACTATCGACGTGTTAGGAAGATGAGTAATGGAGAGTTGGGCTTCCTCCTCTTCCTCATTCTGACAGTGTGTCACTATGCAGTTATATGGTCCATCTACCTAGAGAAGCAGTTGGTAAGTGCTGAATTGTTGTATAGCGCAGTTGTGGTCTTGTAATACTTCTGTATCTCGCCTACTAGCATCATGTTTAGCGGCATGAAACTGTCAAGTCGATGTCCCTATGATAACAGACTGGAGTGCAATTCATTTAAGAACTTTGTGCAAGTATACTGCAACAATGGTGCTGTGAACTTCACGTACTTTTTAAAATCCAGCATTTAATTGATCCTGATGAGCGTTCATTTTCACAGTTATAAACATGACAGTTTTCTTCTGTAAGGAGGTTTGGCATTACAGCAGCTTTGTTTTCAACCGGACCGTTAAAGAACACGACGCACTCGTCTCCTGGAAATCCAGTAGAATGCAACTAATTAGATGACGACTTTGAAAATCCCAAAATGTTTCCCATTCCCATTCTGTAGGGGTTATGTCTGAGCTGCTATGTCTTGATTCTTCTCAGGATGAACTTCTGAGCAAGAAGAAGAAGGAGAAGAAAAAGAAGCAAAGCAGTAAGATAACAGATGAGATTAAGTCCTTGGCACAGGACAAAAATGAGAGGTAACCTAATAACCAGGGTTTTTGTGCATCTTAAAAAGTCTAAATTCACGTTTTCCTAAATTAATGCCATAAAAAGGAGTAAGAAAAACAGAGAAAGATATTCACTTATCTCATATTATCTTTGTTTTTTGTTTTGTTTTTTTCAATACAAATATCTAAGTATCCTTAAGCCAATATGTGTTTATTTGAGGTGCAAAATAAATATATAAAAACTTGTTTTCTCTTAAATTAAGTTGATATTTGTTCTTGTTTTGATAATAAACTTGCTTAATTTTGATAAATTTCTCAGAAAACTTCTGATCTTGTGTCATTTTACTTAAGTAAGTGTATCTTGATTTAAGAATCTTTTGAACTGGAAAAACCAGACAAAAATACTGAGAAAGAACATCACTTTTTTTTTGCAGGTACAGTAAAAGTTATGGTTGTTTCATTGTTCTAGTGTTTGGGAGCAAGCTATTTATTATTAACATTATTAAGCTGCTTTTTTGTGTGAAATTAATGAAAAAGTAATGGAGATCTGTTGGAAGTTTTATTTTTAAACTTTCAAGTGTTATTATTACAACTTATTGGGTGTTCCCTACACATTTACATTTTGAGAACATTGACATACTGTTGCCTTTAAATTATTCCTTAAAATTTCTTTACTTGGTTTTAAAAAGATCTTTAAAAAGTTTCTGCATAAAACCTGCAGAAACCATGAATAAAACTAGATGCTTTTTTGTAAACAAAGAAATGTTGACATTGGTACTCAGACTTACTTTCTTTTTTGTAGATCTGACAGGCCACACTGGCATGACATTTTGCCTTTCAAATTAAGCATCTGGTTGTACTATTCAGTGAAGTCTCTCCCTCATATCATACAGGTACTTTTCCTCCAGATTTTATGTTTTTGAGATGGTGTTTTCAAAATTGACACTCCCAGGCTAAAGCTGTAGCCATGACCATATGTTGTGTTTTTAGGATGTGAAGCAGTATTATAAAGATTATAAGGAAATGAAAGAAAAAGAGAAGGAGGAGGCAGAGGCTCTGGCAGAACAGGAAATGCAGCAGAGTAAGATCACGATCACACACAGTTATACATTACACTCTGACCTCTGCACATATAGCCGTACACATTATTGTGATTGAGTTGTGACTATGTGACCCTTAATAATACGTGTTACTGATGGATTTTGTTCCGCAGAAGAAAAACGGCCCAAGGTGAAGAAACCTAAAGTGGAGTTTCCAGTCTATGAACCCAATACAAATGCTGCTTTTGTGCCAATTTATGATCCGGGAACATCTATTGAAGATATTGAGGATCAGATGGATGACTGGTTAGAAGACAAAAAACAGCAGAAGAAGAAAGTAAGTGTTTGTCTCTGCTCAAAGGACATTGATTTAAATTGGAAGTATTGAATTAACCAATGGCTGGTTAATGATGATTGTAGGCTCAAGAGTGGATGGAGGAGGATCTCAGCCAGCTCTCCCGCTGCATGGCCAAGTTTCCTGGTGGAATGCCGGGCTGGTGGGAGAAGATTGCTCACGAGTTAGGCAGATCAGTGACTGAGGTAAATCTGTAATTAGTACGGTTAACTTGTGACTAGTAATTGACCCACAGCAGCTATAATGCTGATATATATTTGAACTGAACTGAATCAACGATGAACTTCTTTCAACTGAATAATGATTGTTTACTATTGTTTTTTTTAGAGCTGCTTTACAGTGGAATTAAATTCTGAAAAGAATTGAATCACTGTTTAAAAGCAGCTTTACAATCTGTGTTGTGCAGAGCGCTATATAGTTTAATTTTTATATTTATATATATATATATATATATATATACATATACACGCGCATGTGGATAGTAGCATTTCCTGACTGTTTTGTTCACAAGAAGAAAAATAAAACCATTTCAAAGTTTGGGTTCAGAAATAATTGTAATAAGCAAGAATCGATTAAACTGATCAAAAGTGACAGTGAGATTTCTATTTAAAATATATGCTGTCCATTTGAACTTTCTATTCATCAAAGAATCCAGAAATAAATGTATCATGGTTTCCACTAAAATATTAAGCAGCACAATTGTTTTCAACATTGATAATAAGAAATGTTTCTTGAGTAACAAATCAGCATATTAAGAGTAATTTCTGAAGGATCATGGGACACTAAGATTGTGATTGAGTTGTGACTATGTGACCCTTAATAATACGTGTTACTGATGGATTTTGTTCCGCAGAAGAAAAACGGCCCAAGGTGAAGAAACCTAAAGTGGAGTTTCCAGTCTATGAACCCAATACAAATGCTGCTTTTGTGCCAATTTATGATCCGGGAACATCTATTGAAGATATTGAGGATCAGATGGATGACTGGTTAGAAGACAAAAAACAGCAGAAGAAGAAAGTAAGTGTTTGTCTCTGCTCAACATACATTGATTTAAATTGGAAGTATTGAATTAACCGCTGGTTAATGATGATTGTAGGCTCAAGAGTGGATGGAGGAGGATCTCAGCCAGCTCTCCCGCTGCATGGCCAAGTTTCCTGGTGGAACGCCAGGCCGGTGGGAGAAGATTGCTCATGAGTTAGGCAGATCAGTGACTGAGGTAAATCTGTAATTAGTACGGTTAACTTGTGACTAGTAATTGACCCACAGCAGCTATAATGCTGATATATATTTGAACTGAACTGAATCAACGATGAACTTCTTTCAACTGAATAATGATTGTTTACTATTGTTTTTTTTAGAGCTGCTTTACAGTGGAATTAAATTCTGAAAAGAATTGAATCACTGTTTAAAAGCAGCTTTACAATCTGTGTTGTGCAGAGCGCTATATAAATAAAGGGCACTTGACTTGTTATATATAATGATCTTCTATAATAACAGAAATTTCAGTTTAAGAAATTTACTAAAATATTTTATTTAGTTTTATTTCATATTTAATCAGTGTTACACGTAACTACATAACACGCATAACTAAATCTTTTTTTTTTTTTTAAATGCATCTGTTTAATTTCTATATTTATATATATATATATATATATATATAGTATATTTATAATCAAAATCAGTCAGTAGGTTAGTTGTGTATAGGATTTTACTGATTTACTGTATAGGTTTTTACTGTTTTACTTCATTGTTGTATGCCTGTATTTATGTAACACCGTGGTCCTGTGAGGCACGACATTTCGTTCCACTGTATGTCCCCACATGCAGCAG
>NW_015540881.1:361890-380528 GCF_001515605.1 Sinocyclocheilus anshuiensis | reverse complement strand
CAATTTTTCTTTTCTCTTTTTTTTTTTTTTTATCAAATACATTAAAAAAAAAAAAACTGGTACATAAATGTGTGTGAAGTACCACTGTAACCAAAAATGGTTTGGTATACCTTTACAGGTGACAGCAAAGGTGAAGCAAGTCAAAGACGGTGTCACCAATACATCAGGTAAACTATTTATCAAATATTTTGAATCAAATTCCACCTACAGTCTGATTTATCACCTACTGTGGCGTATTATCAGGCATGTCTTTCAGAACACTTATCTCATTCTCTTTGTCTTTATTTCCAGGGTTGGTGAAGCTTTCTGAGCTGAAGGGTGGTGCAGTGATGGGAAAGAGTTCCAGAGCCGTCACAGTGCCAGACAGTCTGATGACCCAGCGAGAGGACACCTTCGAGCAGCAGCCGGAGGATTCAGCAGAGCCTGCTGGAGCAGAGGACTCTGAGAGCAAAGCACTCAGAAGACGGACGAAAAAGTCTGCTGTCGGGAGTGCTGGAGCCGGAGCAGCGGAGGAGAGAGTGAAAGGACGCAGACAAAGAGACTTCGACCCCACAGCTGTAGATGACGACAGTGAAGATGAGAAGAAACCATCAGCCTCCAGAGAAAAACCCAGTGCTGTTGAAGATGTCTGGACACAGAACCAGCAGAGGCTCTTGGAGCTGGCCTTACAGCAATACCCACGGGGCGCCACTGAACGCTGGGACAAGATAGCTAAGGTGGTACCTGGGAAAACCAAGGTGAGCATTCTCACCGACAATCATTGGAAAATGTATTTAAATTAACATTTAACTGCATATAAAAGCTAGATTTCATATTAGTTAATGAATTTATTCTCTTTAACCTATTTAGGAGGAGTGCATGTCCCGTTATAAACTGTTGGCGGAGCTGATTCAGAAACGGAAGCAGGCCAAGAGCTGACTCCTGGTCTTCAGTATTTCACCGTACCTCTCACCTGCTTGTTATGTGCCTTAATGCAACCCTACGTCCTGTTGTCAGACTATGTGCCATGTTCAGTCTGAATCGTCAGCATTAATCATTGGAGAGATCCAAACTGCACATTTAAAGGTTTTATTTATTTTAAAATCTCTTTCAGATTGTAGACTTATTTTTTGTTTCTCTATGCAACCAGACAGTTTGAGGAGCAGAAGAGATACATTTTAATCCCCCCCAGTTTTGAAACATTGTGCTATAATCTGTTTTGGGCAGATGTTACAACATAAAGTATTTACATACAATATGTAATGAGTCCTAGTCTCTCTTGTGGTCATTAATGTGCTTCAGCACATGTTGGTTCATACATTTTAAAGAGCATGACACTGTTATCCTCATATGTTGCCATTCTGTAGATTTGGATTAAACCACACAATGTTGTGCTTCCTGTGTGCAGTAAACACATTTTGATATGCATTTAATTTAGTTCTTGGTAGAGGTGCAAGATTTCCTTTTGAAAGTTTTACCCTTATCAAAATACGCCAAATGATATTTGATAGTTTGGAATGGACAACTACAGATAAGTGGAATTACTTTGTCTATAATGTAAACTGAGAAAAGTATTAAAATTTCACCAAATTTCAAGTTCATTTTATTTGCAGCAGCATTCTAAATACAACTATGGCTTAATGTTTCTGAGGGCGATTTCCATAATGCATTGTTTCAGAGTCTAGATGTTTTTAAATTGACTTTAAAATTCTGTAATTATTGCAATAGAAAATGCATTTGTCAATAGCTGCATTTTTATGTTATTTCCAGTTGTCGGTGATAATGGCATAGGGAGTTTTTTTTTTATTAAAAAAAAAACAAACATCTAATTTAGGCTTAATTAGGAATAGGTACACTTTACACCCTGCTGAGGACAGTTTGATTTATAATCTGCACACATATGAAAAGAAGTCTGCTGCCCTCATGTGGCTCTGAGTGGAGCTACATTCATTGTTAATTGTTTTTTTAAACGTTTTACCAACCTGACAGGACACATTTTCAACTGTTCAAACCTCTGAATGTCACAAACATATGGCTTCCAATCACACAGCTATATATGACATTGGTCTATAACTGATTTAAGATCTGAGTATTAATGTCATTGATTGAAGGTTCATATTTTGTAAAAACAAATGCTTACATTTAATGTGGTGATAATCTACAGGGAAATACATAGAACAAATAAAGTAAACCCGAGAAAGAGAGGCATCTAAATCAATAAAACATCGCGTTATTCATTTTTAATCTACTTGAAAGTTATTTCAGATGTTAAAGTGTGATGTTCAACTTGAAATGATGGTCCAGATATTGTCAATATCTTTAACCCTACAAAGCCTACTGTATCATATTTGATACTTTAATTTCTAATGCCTCTAAATGATCAACATGTTCATAACCTTCTGACTGATAGTTCATACTTTTTAGCAAGTAAAAAGTCTCATTTACTCTAAAAAAAACCTTCAGGTACATATTGCTAGTTATAATTAAGTCATTTATTTAGGCTACATTACAAACTATCAGAATTATGTCTTACTTTTTGGCCATATAAATAATAACAACCATACCAAATTGCATATTTCTACTGAGTTTTGGCCTCTGAATAAAATGTAGATGTGTTTTTTTCCCTCATTGAGCTATGTGAGCCATGTAAGCCTGATGTATCAAATATGGTGCATAATCTAAAACAAAATGTTTATTATTATTATTATTATTATTATTATTATTATTATTCATGAATCTGACTATTATTTCATATGGCCAGATTTACAGGGTTAAAAAGATGAATGTTTATCCTGTTAGACGTCCATAAAGCAAGGCTTAGATCAGATACTTTTTTATATAGAACAATACTTAGAAATGGAATAAACATTGTCCAGTAGATGGCTCTCTTACACTCTCTTATTCTTTACACAACAGCGCATCTTTTGTAACGTAAACAAGTTAGAAGACCCCACCTCTCTGTAGTGGCAGAAAAATAAGTTGTTAAAAAGTCGTGGGTATAATTCAGACGAAAGGAAGGGCGGTATTACTCTCCACGAAGAAATATGATGTTTTTAATTCGTTTCTATTAGCACATAGGCCCTTTGAACAGCGACTCTAGCTAACTTTGCTAACTTCACACCGTGGCAAGCGCAATATCAACGATATAACCATTTTTAGCTTACAAAAACGAAAGAACATAATAGTTTTGAATTCTTAGATCAAAAAAATGTCTCTTCTAAGGGATCACAAGACTTTGCGTATTTTGCTCATTGTTCTTTCTCAATTTGCTTACGTTGCTGCTTTGATTATCAATGCACTCGGCGGGACCAGGAAAAGGTACGTACCAGGTTAATCTATATAACCTACAGATGTATAATAAATAAGTCATATATGCATCTAATTTCTCGTTGGCTTTTAAGGTCCATTTCAGCGCAGCACTGGAAATATATCAGACAGAGATCACTCCTGCTGGATGGACCTTGTCTATATGGGGGGTCATCTATTCCTGGCTCTTCCTGATGAACGCATATATCCTTACCTGGCTTTGTAGAGGGTACTTCAAACCACACACACTCCACTCATATTAACACTTTGCTTATTCACACTGTTTGAAAGCCATTCATTGTAGTTTGACAGTCTTCGCCTGAATTATTGGCTGTCAGGTTGTACTCAAGTCCAGCAATCCTGCCCTCGGAATTCTTTCTCTCCTGGATCATCAACATGATTCTGAACAGTACCTGGCTGGTCTTGTGGGATAGAGAGTAAGTTGTGGGCAGCCAACATATTTTGTGGCATAATCATAGTTTTGCATGGTGCCTCAGAAGGTCACGTTTGTCTTTTATTGATTCAGATTGATGATTCCTGCACTGATTGTTCTTGCCCTGATTGCTTTCACCAACTACCTGATGATCTTCTTCTCTTGTCTTGGTCTGCGAGCTCATGGATCTTGGCTTAAACAGCAACATCCAAAAGACCTCTTCTGCATCATAGTGTTGGTATGCATTGAACATCATTTTGGAATCGCTTTGACAAGAGGCAGAGTATTTGTTTCTTTTGTATTTAATAATTTATTTATTATTTGTAATTAAATGAACATGACCACTGAACCTGAACATTATATCTCATATGTAAGGTATTTAAATGCACAGTATTAACAAAAGATAGCAGGTAAATTAGGTGCACTACAGATTTGAAATGTTTGAAATGACCATGTTATATGTGTACCTCAGGTTCAAAATGGCATTGCCACTTATGCAACATGGACAACTATTGCCACACTGCTCAACTTCACTATTGTGTTGGATCTGGCGTCAGTTTCCCCAACACATGCTGCTACTGCTTCTTTATGCATACTTCTGTTGGAAGTAATTATATGGTAATCATCATTTATTTTCTGCTATAATTTTTGTGATATGGCTCAATGACATTTTTTGTTTAGATCCGTTTGTTTATCCGTTATTACCGTATTAAGGAGTTTGGCATTTTGGCTTTTATTCTTATCTCTAAGAAAACAAAACGTTAAGAAAATGCAATTAAAAACCGGAAATGATGTCATGAGCATGTGTCAAGATTATATAATTTTTGTGATATGGCTCAATGACATTTTTTGTTTAGATCCGTTTGTTTATCCGTTATTACCGTATTAAGGAGTTTGGCATTTTGGCTTTTATTCTTATCTCTAAGAAAACAAAACGTTAAGAAGAAATACAATTAAAAACCGGAAATGATGTCATGAGCATGTGTCAAGATTATATCAAATAATTTGAACATTTTATGACAAGGCAAGTTTAGCTGTCATGTGGTGTGACTCTAGAGACTTCATGATATTTATGAATGAATAATACATGAAATTTGTAAAAACGCTGAAAAATATATTTAAAATTGTTTTAAAAATAATGATTAAGATGTGTGTACATATGTATGGTTAGGTTAAGAATAATAAATTACTTGTTGGTTATCCCACATGACATTTTTAGAGAAACCTTTCTTGAAAATGGTATAAAACTAAATCATTAAAAAATGTCTTTCATTTGTGATTGACTCATATTTAAGGTACATGTTCTTATGTGTTCTTCTACAGGTTTACAGTTGAAAACTTTCTAATAGAGAAGCACGTCCGTTACATCCTCTCTGTTTACCCTGTGATTATCTATGCTCTAATTGGAAGCCTAAGCAAGCATTACATCGCCGCTGGACCTGGCCGGAATGCCATCTTTTCAAGTTAGTCAATGATAAACACATCCATGTCGTTTTGATTAACTATAAATATAGCATAGTTAAAGCACAAACTCATAAAGATGTTACATATTAAGGCTGCATTGTTCTCACAGTGCTTACAGTGTCATGCTTTTATTTTCCATAGTGGTGCTCCTGGTGTTGGCCTGTATTTTGTTAGTGGTGCGCGTGGGGCTGGTGGTTTGGAGACACAGGACTCTGCCTCTCTTCCGTGAAGTAAGTCCTGAGGTCCTGATGTCACCAAACTGGCACTGATAAATAACCTAAATAACCATACATCATAAACACTAAACACTCATGAAAACTTCAAAGATGACGTGCCCTGAACGGTAACCCTTCCAGGTGTGCAGTACCTGCATGAATGTATTTCGGCTGGAACAGATGTCTTTTTCAAAGTTTTATGGAAAATATGCATGAAACAGCATACGGTAACAACATTATATCTATTCTGAGCTTGAGCCAGGCCATGTTCAAGATATTAAATGTGCCAGTTTTGTTCTATATTACTCTTACCATTCTAAAGTTTAAATAAAAGTCTGCATTTATTTGATAAAAAATACAATAAAAACAGCAGTATTATGAAACACTATTACACTATTATGCACAACAGCTTTTTATTTAATTTTAACGTTTTATAATGTAGTTGTGTGTATGCAGATATATTCAGTAACTTGTGACCAAAATATCAGTATTATACCTTACAGTATATTCATTTGCTTGTTACCTTTTTTCATGTCTTTATGAATTAACGTTAACATTTAATATTTTAGCAATTCAAAGCAAAATACAAATAAGGAAGCAATTTATTACAGTATCAAAAGCAGTATATCATACAAGAGCCAACAATAATCATAATACCATGTTTCAAGAGTAAGTAAAGACAAAAAGATCAATAAAAAGTTGGGATTTTTTACTTTTTTTGTTGTACGTTTTAAGTTTATAGCATTTATAAAAAGCTCATTTATGAATATTTAATAAAATACCTGAAATGCATCGTCATTGTTAATGATCACTAAAAATGTAACACAGACGTTGCATGATACACACAGGATGAATGATTCGTGAGGAACAACTTTTTTGTATGTTTAGTTCAAGTGCTCTGGAAACCACCTTGGTGTTGATTGCAAGCCTCTGAGACCATTGGTCTTTCAACAGCGATTACAGAGACATTCAGGGTTGCCACACAACATTTGTGTCTGGTGAATATACACGCTTTGATCACGGCTCTTCTTGTACATTTACTTTGGTGTGGATGTGAACTGAAGCATCTTGTCATGCATGTTGTTGCCCTTTTGGAATGTGTGTGTCTCCTGGCAGCAGCTGCAGCAGTCTTGACCCTGTGTACTTTGGCTTGTTCACTACAGGATGAATTACTTATGAGAAACTAAAAGACAAAAAGAAACTAAAAGACATTTTTTTCCTCCCAGGAGATTAACATCCCCTCCATTTCAGACTCACTTACCCTGTGCTTAAATAGTATGTTAAGAATCTTTTCTTTGTCCTGTTTAAATGATTATTTTATCTTTTAGACTAACGAAACAAATGTTGCATTAAATATTGAATTTAATGACAAAAGTATGCATTATACTGCCTACTGCTGCTCTTTATAAAAACAACAACAACAGTTGTGTGCTAGAAATCCCCTATTCACCTGGGTTAAGTTATGTCTCCTCTCTTTTGAACACTTTATCACTTGGGACTAAGATCTCTAGTGTTCCACTAACCTGCTGTGCAGCAGTAACCAGACAGACTCTAGACAATGCATTTGAATATGCTTTAATCACGGCCGGGAGGACCTCATATCAATCACAGACTATCTATACGACAAAGAGTATACAACAGTTTATATAGCAGCATGGCAAAGATGACATGATTGATTACATCATTTTTCTCTAAAACCCCTCTTGTTAGTGGCAAAGCTAACTTGGATTTCCTTCATGTCTCAACACAATATGCAACAAAAATATAGCATATTGAGACTTCTCACATAGTTAAGGGGTTACGTAGGGATAATATTCTGACCCACCTGAAACTCATCAGAATTTTTTGTAACAGGTATTATACAAGCATATTATCTTTTCAGTATAACTTTAAAACAAAGCATTATTTTCTATTTATTTTACAGTGCAATATATTTTTATATTTTATCATACTGTACTTCAGCTGGCTTGCTCGCATGTAAAGCCACTTGCTCCGTAATTGACATAGTCCTCTTCTTGACATCTGTCCCTTTGGAAATTTTCAATTATTTCTTTCAAACTTGTTTCTAAGTGGTAAACCAAAAATATCAAGGCGATGTCGATGACAAAGACACTGAACAAGAAGTAGCGATACCATTCGCCACAAGTGCCTTGAAAAAAAAAAAACAATGACAAAGGTGGATGAAAATATGTGAAGTACAGTATTGATTGATATTAAAATGATTTGAACATGACATCAGATAACAACTCACATTAAGGCACAAAAAGCAGTGAAAATAAATGTATGTCTTACCACATATCTCTTTTGCTGTCATATCTTCTCAAAGTAAAACTGGAATATTTAAATACATGTATTTATAAAATTACATGTACTTGCAAATTCACTTAAATGTGTTAAATTAAAAAATACAAATGTTACCTTAGCCTAAGTAGACTCAGTAGTACTAACCAGCATCATTCAGCAGCAACAATGAGGTCTTGTTTCATACTAATCTAAAAACGGTGTTAAAAGACACTTCCTCTGTGGTCAAGCTGAAATGATGAGTCCTATATTTAGTTTCGGAACTGAAAGTAAGATGTATTGCTGTATTGCCTCTGGAGATTCTCGGTTGTCATTTCAATGTGTAGAATTATTGTCAGCTGGATGTGTTGCACTATTACTCATGGTAAACTGTAAAACAATTGCTGTAAAAATACATACAGTTTCCTACATTAAAATACTGCTATTTAAATAAACATGTCAATTTACTGCTGATAATCCATAAATCAAGCACTTGCAGTAAATTTATAGCATTTAACAGTAAACTGAGAAGAAAAAAAACCCGTCTCGCACTGTAAAAATTAGCACATGGGGTGTTGCATCTTCAACGCCAGCTCTCATTGTCCTGCAGAAAAGCAGTCAACTAGTTGTTGCAACAGAGAAACAAATTGAGCTGACTAAAATATCACTACAGGAAAGCAACCACGTGTAGGAGCTGTAACTTGTGATGAAGACTTCAGTGCTTCAGTGTAGTGCAGAAGTAAAAATGTGGTAAAAGGAAAACAAGAAGGTGTTTTTTTTTGTCCCTTATTGTGTTTATGTCCAACTATCTTACTATCACAGTATTTCCAACCTAATGGAATTTTATTTATTACATCAATGTCACAACTGTAAGTAACACACAAGATGATTGTCAGTCATTAAGCCTGAGATTAGATTCCACAAATACCCCTTTTCCACCAGCATGAACCGGGTGCTAGTTCAGAGCCAGTGCTATTGCTGGTTCGGAGTTGGTTCGACTGGCGAGCCTTCTAAGAACCGGTTTACCTTTCCACTGGCTAGAGAGCCACCACAGAGCCAGGTCTTACGGCATCTAAATATGTCTCATTTCCCATAGCAAAGGTAGCGCGGCAGCGCCAAACACAACGGGCTTGTTCAGGATGCATCGGCGCCGGGTGGACCGATCGGCACGCGATACCGAAGCGCCGCGGGAACGATCAAAAGCATAAAGAGCCATCTGCCTTCCAGTCGCTCCCGCGGCGCACCGGTGCCACGCACCGACCGGACCATCTGAACAAGCCTAAACACCATCAACAATGGTGGACGTTGCGTTGCTATTGATGTTCCTGGCTTTAAGAACCTACATCGGCATCCAAACACAGCGAATCCAACGTGTTCGTGTTTAGCTGTTATTTCAAATATGGCTGTTAAAAGTATTTTGTTGGTCACGGTAACCCCGCCCCCAGTCCCTGACACAGTTCTTACTTCTAGCCCAGCAATGTTTTGGTGCTACTTATGAACCACTTTTCCTGGTTCGGAGCTGGTGCTTTGGGTGTCAAAAGACAAAGAACCGATTTGAAACTAGGCTCTAGCTCCGAACCAGCACCCAAACTGCGTTGGTGGAAAAGGGGTAAAAAGAGATCACATTGGTCAAGACCTCTGTCTCGGCCTGCAAGCAAATCATTCATGCTTAAATAACTTACTACTGCTCAGTCATGACTGAATATGACACCACCAGCAGATAAAACGAGAGCATTTCAGTTTGATCATGTACCAGGTCTTTTATGATCATTCAAATAATGGAGGAAAACTATTAAAAGGGCTCTATTGGACCAGCTGACAGAGCATCACGTCCAAATATATAATCTATTCGGTGAAAGCACATCAAGACCAATCCCCTTATCAGCAATGTCAAAAATTCGAAAAGCAATCTATACTAACAAATTGTTTGTTTTCATGTTCACCACATCGCATCATTGTATTTCCCATTAATGTAAAAGCCTCCACATGCATAGTATCACGGAGGATTCCAGTTTTAATCAATATAATCAATTTGTCCAAGGTATTTAACATTCAGGCACTAAATAAGGAACAGCTGCAGGTAGTATTATGAAGTGTCTGGCTCACCGCAGTGAAAATACCAGTCTTTTTTTTTCTGGTGAATCGTTAAATCAATTTAATCAGTTGGATGTGCAAAAGTTGGATGTGATCTCTTTTTTTTTTTTTTGAGACAGGTTGTGAATTTTCCCAAAATACACTGGCACACGATTCCTTACACATGCAGGCCACGACTTGTGCAGAGTCTTTGGTATTCAAACAGCAGGTTTAACGCTTGGTATTTGTTTGTCTAATCAACTCTCAGCCAAACACACAAATCTCTGCATTACAATAAAAATGTTCAATATGTTATCCACCATAAACCTTCACACTCTGTTGTTTATGTGCAAAAACAGAATCAAACAAATGGAGTATTAAGAATTACCTGTATAGCTAATAAGACTTTAGCAGCAGTGCTAGTGCTGCACACTTTGCTCCCTCTCAAGGACAAAAAAGCCATAGCCTATTACCATCATCCACCATTGCTTCTGGTTCCTTCCAGGTAAGGGGGTTTAATGTGCAAACTGATCTCTAACCAGATTTCATGCTGACTTGCTAGAGGGTAAATTGAGTCAACAGGTCCACCTTTGTGTCTGTCTGTGACCCTATTACATTTGGAGAATTTATTTGACCAAACGCTTATGAATCACTACCCCCTTTTCTGCCCAAAGCATCAACCCTCTGATTTAATTAGCTTTTACTCCTGCACCTCTGTGATTTAACCTTGCCTAGTGGGTATTTTTATTGGAGACACATCACACTTTGAGATGAATAAAATATATGCCTACATACTGTATATAAACTCTGGGTATCTACCTATGAGGGTGCTTGAGTGAGGAAGAAGAGAGAATAAACATATTTGGTGACTGATTATCCTTTAAAATAATAGCGACTTGGTTTTTATGGCATTACAATATTCAGTTCTTGTTGTAGCTTTAAATATCTTCCCATGCTAATGTTGAATAAAATTAGCACACTTCGGCCGAATACTGTACCTATAAGAATTTCTATCAGACAGTCTTACAAGAAGAAAATAATCGTATTGCGAATAAAGCAGAGATTAGCTCTCTTTAGAGATTTGCACATACCTTCATATTGATAGTAGACCATCAAAAGACTCGGCTAATAACGCACTTAAGTAAGAAAAATCTAGTCATTGTTCCCATGTTTATTTTTGGGTGTGACTGAAAATACAAAAAGTTATTTCCATTTCAACTGATGACAATGATGACATAATGTAACTAGGAGTTATTGAATGAATCAATGAATGTTTAATAAACTATTGCTCCACACTTTATGAATGAAGTGTGCAGTGATAATCATAAAACTGTTTTTCACTTGGCTCTTGGTCAGTCGTGCCACCCAGATGTATGATATTAGATGTATGAGATTTTTTCATAGCAGAAACGTTAAGGAAATATACAGGAAATAAATAATATTATTTCAATTTAAATAAATATCGTCACCACTTTTTCACAGTATGTAAACTCACAGGACATGACAAGTAATTCTCAAAATGTAAGTTTTGTAATGTCTGTCACCTTTATGAGGTGTGTGATATATAAGACTGCTTGTTGATAGTAAGGGCTTGTTTAAATGCAGACAGGCCTTGAGGGGGTGGTGCAGGGTTCCTCCATTTGAACAGGATGTGGGCTGAAGGAGGATAGAGTCCAGAAGATAGTGATAGATGAAGTATGAGATAAGAAGTGTTATATTCTTTCTCCATCACAAAGCCATGGCCAAAACCAAAGATGATTTCAGCTCATTCATTCCACATGTGAAGGCATACTTCCTCTTTAGACTGGCAGCACTGAAAGAATATGCAATATATGATAGAGTAACTGTGTAAAGATTTTGAAGATTTTGTTTGTAAAGGTCAAGGGAAAGGGATGTGATACATTTATGACATTGTTGATCAGGGAAGTTGATAACACAAAGTAGCTGAGTAATTCAGATAGACTTTCTTTAAAATTAGGACTCGGAATTAAGAAAGAGGAACTTTAAGCAGATTGCATAAATGCTTTTCAGGTAACATATGGCACTATATTACATTTCAGCCGTTTTATTCCATGGTTAGTAAGATTTTATGGCAGTTCTGTGACTCATCCAAACGAAACACAACAAAACACCAGGATACCATTTCACAAGAGTTAAAAGCACATTCAACAAACACCAGGATGCTATTACACAAAAGTTAAAGGGGTCATATGATGCTGCTAAAAAGAACATTATTTTGTGTATTTGGTGTAATGAAATGTGTTTATGCAGTTTAAAGTAAAAAAAAAACATTATTTTCCACATACTATACATTATTGTTTCTCCTCTATGCCCCGCCTTTTTGAAACGCGTCGATTTTTACAAAGCTCATCGGTCTGAAAAAGTGAGGTGTGCTGTGATTGGCCAGCTATCCAATGTGTTGTGATTGGCCGAATACCTCAAGCATGAGACGGAAATGTTGGGCTGGATTCCGCTTCGTCCACGGTGAAAGTTGATGTATTCCCTCAGCGACCAGCACAGATCAGCTCTAGGCATTTCGCTTTCACAACGAAGCACACAGCGTCTTCACGTCATGGCTGCAGCATCAACAAAACTACAGCGAGAATAAAAGTTACGCCTTCTTTCTTTGCGTGAACATTTGGGCGGCGTTATGCAAATCTTCCCACATAGTGAGGTAGATATGTGGGGGCGTGTTAGAACGAGCCGTTTTAGGTAGGTGTGGCTGACTCAACTTTTATAAAGAATATCTCTTTGGATTTGAGACTTTAGTCTTTGCAACTTTACAGATCTTCTTTATGCACCAAGAGCTTTTAACACTCCAAAGAGAGAGGAAAACTTGAAATCGCATCATATGACCCCTTTAAATGAACCAATGATGTTTTTGCTTCTTTCATGTCTATATATATTTGTTTTCACAGATCTTTGGCCAGCCAGTATTATGCTGGAGTGTAAGTCATTTAATGCATGGTAAGTGAATTGTCTGTTTCACACCTTTCATTTTAGCCACTTAATATCAATAGATAAATAACAAAAATGGAGCACAGATTTTGCAAAAATTGTTGACTTTTGTCTTTTTCCAGTTGCCTGTATATATTCTTTGCTTGCAATATTATAGTAATGATGAAAGGTGCAATTTCGCGTGCTGGTACAGCACGACATAAAATCAATGCATCTCTGGTTTGATTTGAAGTAATGTAGTATGTATATAGTATTTTGACAGATCTGAGAGTATGTGAGGGCTGATAAGTTAAGAGGAATATCAGTTCTTTAGGACATGTGTACCATTTAACATACATTTTCCTTGGGACTGTTTTTCACAATGTTAGTCACTTCTCTAGTTCTTCTGGCAGGTTCTTTTGTGAGGTTCTACTGTGGGTTGGCTAATCTATATTAGACTTTCTCCATTATACTTTCAAAATGATTGATTTCATGCTGCAAGCACATATGCATTTGCATATCGGCTTTGTTTGACTCTACAGTTCTCCATAAATGAAAGAAATCCCTATGAAAGCATTCACATTTATTAAAAATTCCCGATGCACTTCCAACAGTCAGTTACAGTGGTGATTATAAGAAGGCAAGAGCTCTCATATTTGTATTTGTGTGTTACTTTGCATTATTGTCTTACTTGACATGTCACAATATTACATAACGTTCCGTTTAACTACAGTAGATAATTTAAGAGATCAGAAGCAGTTTAATGGGAAAGGAGTAGAAGAAATCAGAAGCTGTGATATAGATGGCAAAAAAGAGCATGGGTGACAGTTTACAAGATTAGAGAACAATATCTGTGCCCTAAACGAAAAGAGCTGTGCGGACAGGTTAAGACAGAGAATGAGTCACTTATGGCTGTTATTCAGGGCTGTGCTGCTGTTACTATAGACTACACACACTCACACACACACACACCTATACTTTGGAAGTGCGCGTTTAGGACGTGGATCGACAGTCCAACTCGCGCGTCATGTGTCTACGTGGTTCATGCAAAACGCCTGTTGTGAATGGATTCGCATCATCCCAGGGTCGTTTATGAATGAAGTGTTTTTCGTATAAGGGAGAAACAAGGACAGGTTTGGCGGCGAAGCACTGCTGGTGAACCCGCGCGCACCGGAGCGCATAGTTGACTGACGTTTTTTTTGTCAGTTACTTTTCGGCCGTCAACTTGTCTCTGTGCCTCGGTCCTTTTGCGAAGCGCTCTCAGGAAACTGCTGAATCGGCTGAAATGGATATGTCTAAACGAATGCTGATTTTATGCCTAACCTGCTCGTTAGGACCTGTGAGTAGCCTATCAACACAGTTTTCCATGTAATTAGTCATCGACTAAAGAAAAGCTCTCAAGTAGGCTATTTAACACACCTAGTCCTCAAACAAATGGTCAGGTCCATGGATATAAAGATGTTTTTTTTTTTTTCATTTTTCTTAATTTCATTGAAAATTTGTTGCTTTTCAATTCTGAAGCCACGTTAGGTTGTGCTGACAAAATAACAGACTTGGATAAACTGTTGCTCTTTTGCTGTTCTGTCTCAGAGCTACTGCTGCTGCTGTTTTCTTTCATAGAGCAGAATTTGGTAACGGAACCGATTTAAACTACATTTCATGAGACTGAAGTATTTCATTGGCTTGTGCTTAGCTAGCTTGGGTAAGAACGCAATCGATGTAAACTCTCCAGCATTATCCGTCAGAAATGGATCACATTTAAGATTAAAAACTAGACAGGACATAATTATGTGGATTGGAGAGCTTCTCTTATGCACTGGAATGTTCTCTGACATTTTGATAAAACATAGCCTATTCAGCGGTATTAATAAAGCGTATTTATACATTTAAATAATAACCAGTTAGAGTATGTGCCTTTGAGGAGATGATAGGCTATAATGCAAGCAAGTTTCAGTGGTCGGTGCATTTTGCTTGAAACAGTTTGAATTGCCATTTAAGGTCCAGATAAAAAAAAAAAAAGCATCTTCTGTGAACAGCATTTCCATCAAAATGAGTATAGAGTTGTTATTGAATTAATTCAAATTTCCTTAGCTCTAGCCAGATGTCAATCTTATATACTTATTTAGGATTTCAAAACATTTTCAAATGTGCCAAAATGTTAAAATGATGCTTTACCTTACATTTTCATCATTATATTCATGATGCATCTCACATAAAATTTTGTAAAATGTGTGTTGCTAATATTAGAAATCTGGTCATTCCTGCAGGTTAACCTGGGAAATCAGTCAGTATAAATCCTTCAGGTTTAGTGCTCCCGACTGATAATGCTAGTAAACAGCATGCATTCACAGTACCAGTGTTACCATGGAAAGATTCCTCTGTACTCAAATGTTTGTTTACCATCTAAACTGGTTGTCATATTGTTAATCATGCTATTTGAAATAGTGAAAAGAATGATTTTCTTCACTTACTGTGACGCCATGGTAACAACCCTCATTTTCTTCTCTGTTCATCCCTGTGTCCATGTCAGCACTGTCCTTGATCACCGCTCCTTCCTCACTGCACAGTAGTGACTCATGTCTCTATAAAGTACAGCTTGCCATGCAACTGAATTTACTTCTGAATATGTCACCCCACGCAGTACAGTATATGATCAAAAGAATGCTATTGTTTGCTCTGGGCACATAATATAGAGAACTTGTGCTTTTAGCTGACATAACGTACAACACTGCACTTGAGCTAAAAGATAAAATGAATGGCACATAATTCAAAATGTTTGAAGATCGGTGCAGTACATCTGTCAGTACGTAGAAAGATTTAGATTGTGTTTTGTTTAGAAGTGATTTTAATAATATTGATCATGATAACAGATGTATGGTGGCCGAGAGAGCTCAACGCGCTGCAACTTAAGAAAACACATACAGCTGCAGAGAGACAGCTTTAAGACAAATAATTTATGTTGTGAATTTTTCCACCTTATAGATGTCCGGAGGTTAGTCCTTTAGGGATTGACAGAGGTGAAAGGAGACATTATTAAGAGCTCTGTACAGTGCAGGTACTTATGCTACGCTTGTTAAATTTCGAAGGAACAACATGAATTGTCCTACCCTTCATCAAATCCCCATGACACTCAGGAAAATGGAGAGGCAATGTCACATGTGCAACCAGTTCACTTCGTTCTCTTTAAAAAGTAATTATGTTTAGCTTGTAATGTGATCAAAGGTCTGTTGCTATTCAGAAATGTGATGTAATGTTCTCTGAAACTTCAAAAATGAAGATATGTTTTATTGCAAGTAAAACTTACCTCTTGTCAGAATCTTGTGATTGTGTTATTGATTTAAACAGATGCTGTCTGTCCAGATGTGTGAGGTCATGTGGGAGCTGGAAGCGGAGAAAAGAGAATGTTTGTCCAAGCTGGAAAACATCACATCAGGTATGTACAGTGTATATAAGTCACTATATGACAACTGTAATGTATGCATATAAAGACACAATGATTTCTGTATATTGGTGATATACACTGTAAAAATATCCTGTTAAACACATGGTAAAAAAGCAACAGCTGTGGTTGCCAGATATTCACTATGAAAATATAGTGGCATTGTTTCAGGTATTGCAGCATGACATATTGGTGTCTGTATATTTTACAACCATACGTTTCATTTCAAGGCATATGATGTTAATATACCAAGATCTGCTTTTTACCAAAAACGTTGGATACGCAAAGATTATGAATAGGAGAAAGTGCAATGTGCAATATGGCAGAAAGTCTCGTCATCTAAATAAAAGAGCAAGTCGCTAATTGGTGAAGTGTTCATATCATTGCAGCAGCCATAGTTTGCATGGTGCCTAAACATGCTACTGAAGGAGCTGTATTTGCATGACTGAAATAGCTGCCCGAGAGGCATTTCAAAGATGGCCGCTGAGTGAAATGTCTTGCCTGAAGGGACTTTGTTTTTCCTTAATATGCACTGATAACCACAATAATAATACAGGTGGTATAATAGAAAGCCACATGATGAATTAGAGTTAATTGTAAGTCAGCTATCCATAAAACATGGCCAGTACTTGTATGTAGACTGTGCACAGAGTCATACATACAAAGACCAAAAAAAAATTTCATAATGCACATGAAATTCAAATAATGTAACAAACTTTAACTAAATAACAGAAATGCAACCCAAAATGCACATCACTAACAGATCTTTTTAAAATCTGTCTTTTTACAGTTTCTCACCATAAATTATATGTTTACTTCGCGGCTATAATCATAAATAATTTGACAGTTTTTGTTTTACGTTAAAACATGTACAGTTTTTCACTTTATGTGGTAAAGTAACTTACACTTAACCAATTAACATTTTTACAAGTAAGTTCTGTGGTTTTAATGCTAAAGGTCTTGGTTTTAAATGTGGTCTCTTCATCAGCTAAAAATAGCAGCACAGGAGTACTGTAAACATAGAGCAGCGTAAAAATGTGGATTATGAGGTTGGGCTAATACTGCAAGAGCAACATTTTGAGTGTTTTAAGATCTGATTAAATGTGCAAAAATATATAGCTGCTTATCTGCATATCTGCAAAAGTGTCAATATTTTTCCCTTATTTCTTCCCACAGGCTGCAGTCAGCTCAAACCTCTCTTCTCATTACTGTAGATACTGTGAATTGGGCAGATAATTGTTGTTTTGTGTTTGTTTGTCTGATCAGGTTTCGGAAGAGGTTACAAAGGCATGCTGGTTAATTAGGCAGAAATGTCATTCTGTGAAGTGCGAGCTTCACAACATCAGTGTTTTTACTGTCGTTATCTGTATGATTAAATCAGTAGTGTTTCAGTGCACTGCCTCAGTTTTGCTTGCGGCAAGTAGATTCAGGTTTTTTCATCAGCCTACCCACAGAATTCAGTTCAGTTCAGATTCGCACACTGTCACAATGCTTAAGTCTTGTAGAGCCATTTCCAACTAATGATGCTTATTTAAAAAATAACTGAAATAATATAAATAGCTTTTTTCACTTCAATATTATGATTCTGCTGTGATAACGAAAAACATGAAAAGGAGGTCAACAATGATATCAGTTTTATCTTGACTTCTCATTACTGGCAGGGCAGACACAAAAAAATATGAGTTATGATAACACACATTTAATTGCAAATTCTAATAACGCAGCCCATATTGGGGCACCTTAATTACTGGAATCATTCACAGGGATTTGTGTGTGTGAAAAAAGCTAGAATGAGCAAATTATAAGTGGACTTTAAGAGCTTCAGTGTCTGCCTATTGGCAGGGCCGTAGCTGGGGTTTGCGGGGTCTCAGTGCAGGTTGTACCAGTGGGCCCTGTTTGAAATGGTTTAATTTGTATGTTCGTTCTATTTATTTATTTGTGCTATTTACACAATGTTTAAGTTTTTCAAGTTTGTAGGTGTCCAGGTACAGAAACTGAATAATCAAATGTAAAATAGCACTGCATAGTCTTCACTGTAAAAATTAAATATATAGTCAAATAAAAATTTATTCAGACACCTTCAACATTTCTCACATTATCACAGTTTATTTGCTATAGTTTAGAAAATGGTAATAAAATATGACAAGAACTCAGAGTTAAACTGTGTCAGAACAAATTAATCTTGATGTCAGATAACTGTGATAGAAAGGTATGTAATGGATTACAATCAACCAAAAATTCAGACATCTGTTAGTATAACTATATGTGCACAACAATTAATACTTGTTGACCAATTACCAAGCAATGCTTAATTGTGTTAAGTCTGTGGTGTAAAAAGTTCACATTAGCAATTAAAGAAAAAACACTTAGGCAAAACATGGTTAGGTCAAAGTGTCTGAATAATTTTTGGTCCCAAATTTTGATAAATTTTACTGGTAGTCCACTGAATGAAGAATTTTTGGGTATAATATGTCACAGTTTACTTTATTTTGCTATCCTCACTTACATAAAT
>NW_015540881.1:361209-361869 GCF_001515605.1 Sinocyclocheilus anshuiensis | reverse complement strand
ACCGATACCAATATTTTTATTGCATTTGTACATTTTTTTAATATTGGGTACAGAAACCAAAAGAGTATGTATGATGTTAGTTGGTTAACTTCATTTATCAAATAGATAGTCAAACCCAAATTTATTCAGACACCTTCAACATTTCTCACATTATCACAGTTTATTCACTATAGTTTAGAAAATGGTAATAAATATGACAAGAACTCAGAGTTAAACTGTGTCAGAACAAATTCATCTTGATAATGTCAGATAACTGTGATAGAAAGGTATGTAATGGATTACAATCAACCAAAAATTCAGACATCTGTTAGTATAACTATATGTGCACAACAATTAATACTTGTTGACCAATTACCAAGCAATGCTTAATTGTGTTAAGTCTGTGGTGTAAAAAGTTCACATTAGCAATTAAAGAAAAAACACTTAAGCAAAACATGGTCAGGTCAAAGTGTCTGAAATTTTGTTCCCAAATTTTTTATAAATTTTACTGGTAGTCCACTGTATGAATAATTTTTTGGTATAATATGTCACAGTTTACTTTATTTTGCTATCCTCACTTACATAAATGAACTATAGTGTCCTGCACCCACTAAAAAAAAAATCTAAAATTATATCTGGTCTCTGAATCATTTTTGGTTTGACTGTATATCCTTCGGTTAT
>NW_015540881.1:360125-360838 GCF_001515605.1 Sinocyclocheilus anshuiensis | reverse complement strand
TTAATTTTTGGTTAGACTGTGGATTAATTCTTGTTAAAACTACAAAGTAATTAAGTCAAGAGCAGTGAGTGATTTTCGTTCTTTCATTTTCTTGGATTAACATTACAGCAGCAAGTAAATTAGGCGCGGTCACTTTAAAAGACAATGCATCCATAATAATGATACACATCCGATTTCTTTCTCCACTGTTTACTTTCACTTAAGACATAACTGACAGTTTTTCTCCAAGACGGGTATTTTGACATAATTTTGTATTTATTTGTCAGTACAAGAGCAACAAGAGGCAAATTCAGTGTTCAAGCGCTTTGAAACACGTCTCTCTGCGTGCGCCCTGTGCGCACAGAACACCGCGCGCGGGTGCTGAATTGGGCTCTTTCACATCTTTTTCTGTTTGCATGTTTAAACTGCGATTTGTATTTGTGCGTTCAGGTGCAGGAGGACGCGAAGGAGAGCTCGGTTCGGTGTTGCTGTCCGCGAGACGCGGCTCTCTGCGTGGACTCAGTTGAGTTTTTCCGCGTCTTGTGTTTGAATGCTTTAAACTCTTTTGAATGTTTAAATTTGCAAGGCTTAAAAACACGTGCAAATGATAAGCTTTCGTGAAGATGCGTAGCAGTGGCCCGTCAACTGTCCTGAGCATCTTTTTAGGCTGGCCTCAACCAGTCGGTTGAGATCGCGGGGAGCCCCCCCCCCCCCCCCCCCCCCCCCGGCCCCCT
>NW_015540881.1:346309-359858 GCF_001515605.1 Sinocyclocheilus anshuiensis | reverse complement strand
CCCCCCCCTCAGCCATGGGCTCCTATAATCGTCACCACCTTTCACCTCACTAGCGACGGCCCTGCCTGTTGGGCATGTACTGTACCTCATTAAACCAAAACACTGCCTATTCCAGCCTAATCTAATATTGATTTTGTTCTGACAAAGCAATTACAAAAGCTGGTTAGCTGTGAGTTTAAAGTCTGATTATCTCTGGGCTAGTGTTTCAAGGTTGTGTGTTGTCATTTGTGTTTCTTGTGATTTAAATCTCAATCACAGGTCTCACCTTAGACCAATATGCAAATTGGTTTCTCAAACTGTGAGATTAACTTTGATAAAGCACTCTCCCATGGCATTGTGTATGATTGGTTTTTCTTTGTCATGTAGGCCAGTCTGTTATAAAATCTTTTATATCAGTTGGATTTAAAAATTTTCAGAGACGTTGAATTAAGTTATAGTTCACAAAATCATATGGTGTAAACCACTTTTAAATAGAAAGGAAAATTCTATTATCTAAATGCATGTTATTGTTCTCATTGTGAATGATACATTCATACAAATGTTTCTTTTATTAAAGTTTGTTTTGAATCAAAATGTAATGATTCGATCTTCCAGCAAAATCACAGATAACTCTCTGACATATGCTGGACTTCTCCAAATATTTGGTATGCTTAAACCAGACCCTTTCTTACAATTGACTTCAAGCTCTCTATATCAGATATGCCTTCATCCAGTCAACAACTGATGGATAGATGGATTTATTTTTCTATTGTCTGTTTCTTTTGGATGTTTGTCATAATACGAAAGAAGAGATCGGTCACTACTTATGTTACATCACAACTTAATTTTTTTATTTATTGTATCCTACAAAATCAGACGAACATGTCTGTGTCTGTTGGTACTGTGTGAATTGGCCTTAAGAGGATGTAATGAACGTTTGATGTGTCAAGAGCCAAAATAATTGTATAGGCCTGTATCAACTGATTAAAGAGACAATCTAGATTTCATCACCAATTACAGCATGATTAGATGCCTGTATCTTTTCAGATATCTTATCAGTATTTTATCTCCTAATCAGTTTTCCTTCACTTTTTTTAAAGGTTGCAAAGGTGAATGGGATCTAGCATGCTGGCCATCAGCTAGGATTGGGGAGTTGGTCACCATCCCCTGTCCGAATTACTTCAGCCATGTCAGTGATCAGAGAGGTATGTCAATAACTTCTTCAATACATAAGAAGATGCTAAATGTTTTCTAATACACCTGGTTTTCTCCTTGTGTTTTCACTGTACTCCACTTCTAATATTCTTGATAAAGTCTTTTAAAGTCACTATATTCAACAGTCTCTGTGGGGACTTACTTTAAGAGAAAGCAAATGTCCTCACTACTGAATTAGCATCATAACCAATGTCACATTGTTCACAAAGCCTTCTTCTGATTAGTCTTTGATAACTCTTGTCTGTGCTATTGGGACCTGCTGCTGTAATTTAGCAGAAACATTGACACACGAACTGTATTCATGAGACTTTCTCTGGGAAGAGCCTCATGGGCCAATAATTTGCTGAGAACTCATGACCGCTGTAATTTATTCAAACGAGGAAAGCCATGGGTAACTTTGAATACTGTTTAGTAAGCCTTTTGTGGTTGTGTTTGGCTAATCAGGATTAGCTTTATATTTAGCAACTTAACATGAAATCAAGGAAGCTGTGCTTGTTATGGATGCTAAGTAGCAGACATGACTTTATATATTCATATAAAGTGGGGGTTGTTTCATTCAGTGATTTCATTCATACATACGTTGCTGTATGAGTGAATGTCCATTTGAGTCCTTGACTTGCTGATGTACTATTTGCTGACTGCCTAATAACTAAACTGCTTTCAGCATAATATTACTAGCTTGCAGTCATCTGGATCACTGCTGACCTCTCTGTTCTGTTAGACTGTCCAATGGACCTGTCAATCATACAGACCTTTGATGGACAGCTTTAAACATGAGCACTCATATCATGCCAGATGTCATTAAAATGAAGCCTTACCCTGATTTATTTTAGTGTATGTAACCATCTAGAGAATTGAAAAAATGGCCTTTTGTCATAAAGTTAATGTATCAGCTTTTATTTTCATATTTTCTGTAATAATTTTCATTTTGATTTGACTCAACCTCTTAAATTTCCCCTTTCCCCCTCAAGTACACAGAGGAGTAAAAGGAGTCATTTTTTACTTTAAATTTTTGATAGTTTGTAGGAACTGAGGACTGACTATGGCAGTTAAGTTTGACACAAGAAAGCCAATGAAAGTATGTCATGAGGTTGGGTTGCTCAACAATCATGAAATTGTAAGTGAAAATGACTGTGTGGATCAATAAGGTTTTCAAAGTGATCCTACTTTAAAAGCAGCAGTGGCATCCATGTAATGTAGGGTCCATTTCTGTAATGACATGTCATTGTGGAAAATACAGCACTTTTGGTTGAGCTCCAAAAAGTAGCTGTGACACATTGACTTTCTTTTATAGAAAGTGTCTGCGTTTTTTCTTTATATGATCTCCATATGGACAATACAGAATTTGAATTTATTTATTTGCATGTCCTTCCGCTTTCTGTCAGAATTTCAGCTTTGATTTACGACCATAATTTTCATCCTATGAACTGTTTACACACATCTAATGGCTTCCAGGTCATATCTGTGTCTTGCTGAAAGGGGCATGCCTTTCCTGTGAAACTCTGAGTGCTCTGAGAGAGTGCTTTCTGGAAGAAATCCAAAACATGTATTGAGGGATTTAGATTGTACAGGGTGAAATGCAGTGGATTTATCTTCCTCATGTGCTTGTGGAGTTCATGCCTTTGGTGAGCTGTGATACAGGCCAGATGTGATTGGGAAAAGACCTGCATATATTAGATTGGTGGTGGGCCGACTTGATCATGTGATGGGAAAAAACTGATAACTAACTGAGTGGGAATGTTGAGTTGGATTTTAGGGGAGACAAAGACATATATAACAAACGTGTTGATGGAACAATTTATGAACCAGAGGGAAGAACAAAGGACATGCACGGACCCAGTAGACACAAAAATCCTCATTAATTTATAGCGAACAGATTGAGGCTTTCTGGACCAATCAAAGGAAAGATTTGTTTTCCTTAGCACCGATTCCCAGAAACGCTTCATGTTTATTGCCCAGAAAGAGTATTTAAAAGATATTCAACAGTGAATGTTGATGATTTTAGCTAGAATTGTTTTATCAGGGTTCCCACAGTACGCACTAGTGTTTACGCTGCATTAGGGATCGCTGCGATCATGCTGATTTCAACAGAACTATGCGAAAGTTATGCAACAGTAAGTTGGATTGGATTGCTTTTGGAAAGCCAGTTTGCTGTATTCACGGCTTTTAATGGATTGCACATCAAAGCTTTCTATATTGTGTAGTCTCCTTCTTGTCTGTTTGTAGCCCAACCAGATGTATAGCGGCCCTTAAAATGACGTTATCCACACTATTTGTGGTATATAACAAAATATCAAACAAAGTGCCATTTATTTTTAGAAAAAATATGGTTTAATTACACCTATCAAGCAAAATATTTAATATATTTTGTGTGTAGAAATATCAGTTTATGGCTCTTTACTAATGGCAGTGATGCTTTGTGTAATCAAGCCTGAAGATTAAATCTGACTCCCGGTATTCCAGCTGTTCCTGTATTATCCAGCAGGAGTAAAATTCGTTCCTTGAAGCTTAATCTGTCCAGTGGTAGTATCAGATTATAGATTCAAAAGAATCTACCAGGTCTTGTGTTATGGACTAATCAAGAAGCAATTCATTTTTATAGGAGCATGGAAAGGAAAACAAGCGTTACGAAACTTGGCATCACACAGATCCAGGGACATGTCATAAATTTATTTTGGGTGGAGCTTCTAGTGTCCTAACACATGTGAACTTTTTACCCAGGAGCTTTACAGCAAACATACAGTCATTAATCTTCTCAACTGTTCAGAGTGGTTTCTTTGCTCATAACTTCACTTTCATGCTTCAGTCAAACATACTGTCAATAGCGCAGTGACCTCATGATCACACCTCATGTAAATGTTCAGAAAGTAAAGTTTACCAAGCCAAAACTGTTCAATGTTACTTTTCATGCTTGCAAGCAAAGGTAAACACACCTTAAAGGAAAGTTCCAGGTTCCGAAATGTGTGTCCTGTTGATTAACACACACACACACACACACACACACACAAATGCTGAATCTGGGCTACAGTGAGTCACAATAGAAGTGAATGGGGGCAATCTGATTTTATTTATAAAATAGTTATTGATAAATTTAATTAGAATAATTTTTATTCAAATTTGAAGGGTTTAGTCATTTTTTATGTGCTTTTGTCATTTTATTCATTTTTAATATTGCTATATAGTTTTGTATATATAATATACATTATCTATTATATATTTCTATATAATATTTATATTTATTTCAGTTTTTCATTAAAATTATTAATTTAATTATGGTAGTTTTTAATTAGTAGTTTTAGTACTTCAATTTTAACTTCAGCTTAAAAATAATTTCAGTTATTAGCCAATGCAACATTTCTAAGTTTTTCATCTAATATTTATATTTCAGCTTTATTCCAAATATCAAAAACAATTGAATAGTTTTTATAGTTTTAGGTTCAGTTAAAAATAAAAACCCTGAGAATTACACATTAAAATACTTTTTCAAAACTTTAGAGACAAGACAAATATTATGTGCTAAAATTATTTTATTGTAAAATTTGTGTTTTCTTTCTATTATGACTTCATCACATGACAACACAACACTATAAACCTTAAAACCCCAAACCGAGCTTTACAGCTCAAAGAATACACTACTTTTAATAAAATAATTAAATTCAGCTTCACATTTCTGCTTTTAAACCACCCAAAAATTGGCCCCATTCACTTCTATTGTAAGTACCTCAATGTAACCTCCTTTTTTAACAAAACAAGGGAGGAAACTGAACTATTTTTGGAGGAGTTCCACAAATGCTGTTGATTGAGCTTAACTTGTATTGAACCCCGAATACTGCTTTAATTACCCACATTCTTGCGACTTCTCACAGACAGCAGTTCCACTATCAGAGCCGCTGTCATAATACGTCAAGCAGCTTGTGTTTGAAAGAGAAGGACACACCTACGCACCCACCTTCATTGCAGAAAGCTGCTGTAATAACACTTTGCTCAAAGAACTTTAACAAAAGCCCAGTCTGATTCATGTTTATACAAGTCATGCTACTATCAACACTTGTTCAAGGACCAAAACTTTACCAGAACCTGAACCCCCATCCTCTCTCTTCAGGCTGGAGGGAATCTTGCGTAAATTCTCACAGGGGCGAGCTTTAACCTGAGGCCCAGCGAGTATCTCTGCATGCTTAGATGCAGAAGACCTATTCAAAGGCATGCTCTGAAATAACATAACAGCGGGTTGATTAGCTCCTGTTCGGTTCACATCTTCATACATGGCACTGACAATGCCCATTGTCTTGTTTTTCGGGATGATGAAAGCATTCTTCTGACAATCCCTCATTGAAAACAAATCCAGACTCTAGCAGCAGTAGCTTATCTGTCCTGGTGCTTGAGATTACACAAACAATGTCTTGTGTTTTTTTGAATGCAAAAACATACTGAATGACAGTGCTTTCGTCAATTATTTGAATTTTAAAAAATTGAGTCATCGAAGGATTTTGTGGTCTGTGGATGCTATTATGAGTTGAGTAGGAGCAGTTTGTACTTGAGTGTATTTGACTATTATCTGTTTGTTAGTTAGCACTAGTTCATGTTTTATGTATTCCTGTTACAGGTTCTCTGAATGTCCTCAATCCTCACTTTGTCTAAATGTAGATTTTTCACTCTCAGAAGTAAACATCATCAGCTACACATACTGCTGGCACAGTGATAATGAGGTTTTCAAGCCGTCCCATCTGAGCGAGATGATCACCGCCACAACTTGCCAAACGCATATTAAACGTTCCAAAATTTTGTCTATGTTTTGCATTGATGTATTTGCCGTCTTGCTTCCCACAGAGCCGTTTTAATTGGATGTGGGGCTGGTATTTAACTTCAGAAATGATCAAAATAAGCTTCTCTGTTCATGCAAACATGTTTAAAGGTCGTGGTGTACAGATGGAATGGGGTTCTGTTGGTGCTCATTCATGTACACATTCATTTTGAAATCTTTGATGCAGTTTTATTGCTTTTAGAATGGTCTGTCAATTAATCATTGAAACTAGGTTAAAAAAAAGAAGATGAAAAAATCTGATTCCCTATTCGTATTTAAATTCCACTATACAAAATGCTACTTATTAGAGGCTTTTGTGGTTAGTTGCTAGCGGATTTTGTGACATTTCGTTTCAAGCATTCTGGTCTAATTAATGTACAGTAGATTTACATCAATCCCTGTATGCTGTTGTGTTTCACTGTCCGTAAGTAGAGCCTGTTGTGTTCTCTAGAGGTTTATGCCTAGCCTACCTTCTTTTATGCCCTTACGTTCCCCAAAGTTGACAAGGTTTCTACAAATGAGAGTAACATTTTCAGGGGTGAAGAAGTTAATGTTTTATTCATGACTCATCTCTCTAATTGTGAGGCAAATCATCCTCTGAGAATCTGTTTGAGAAAAATACAACCAGTCACTAACCGTATATTAAAATAGCATTTCATTTCATTGATAGTAAACAGAATATTTCCAAAATGCCGAGTGAGACATCTGCATGACATTTTAATACTAGGTTAAGGCAGAGACAATTTTATAATCCTTGCCTCGTAATACTGGGAATATTTAGGGAGGTGGTGTTTTTTAAAATTCCATTCCTTTCTATTCATCTTCTGTTGTGACATCAACCCTCAAAATACCTGGCCTCAAGTGTATGGCAGAAAGGTCATGAATTTGATAAGCGTGACATGGACATTACATGTAGTGCAGAAAAGTGAGAGGAGGATCTAAAGGGTCATTATGGGAACGTCATAATGTGTCCAGTGAGTAAAAGGATTTCCCAGCTGGTATTTCAGGCAGCGATAAGACAGACAGGAATACATCCGTTATTTTTTCTCCTCCACTTTGCAGAGAATGATTACCTGATGATGAGCTTGTCTACTCTTTACTTCACAAAAACAGACTGGGTGCAGAAATCAGCCCCATTCAGTTTGAAGTCCTCCAGGCCTGAGAGGATTCTCAAGCCAATGAGCGTTTAGCACAGTAATCAGTCGCTGAAATCTGCTTTCACAAATTGCAAGGAAAACGTTCCAAAAAAATGTCAGATAATTCTGCTAAAATGAATTAGATCACAAAATTTTGTTGCAATATGCAAAAAACAAGATAAGACTAAGCAGTACCGCCGCTCCCTATACGCAGAGTACACAGTTTGCGTAGGGCCCCAGTCAGTACCGTTTCTAGGCATAGGCAAACTAGGTGGTCGCCTAGGGCGCCACCAGCAGGAGGGGGCACCAATGGGCACACGTACTGGCACTACATTTTAGCAGGGTTGTGATAAAGAGTGGCATGGCCAGCCAGAAATATGATTGCCACCCCCACTGGATCCCCCAACATCATTGGGCTAGAGTACTGTCAATCTGACAATGCCTGTCTGCCATTGGATCAGAGTGATGTCAATTGCTGCCGGATTGTTGCATGCAAAGTTTGCATTTGGAGCGCTCAACAACATCATTAGATCTATGGGTTCTGCCAGTGCTTTGGCAAAGTAACGTGTTTTTTTTTTTTTTTTTTTAGTTTTGAAATAAAGCTAAGTTCAAAGACCAATTTTAAATATTGGTACAGTAAAAAAGTGCAAAACATTTGCATTTTGTTAAAGGGGTCCTATTATGCTCTTTTACAAAGTCTTGATTTTGTTTTGGGGGTGTACTAGAACAGGCTCTCATACTAGGTTGTTCGAAAAACAACACCTCTCTCCCCAGTCTGGCTCGAATAGTTCCTGTATCAAATGAAGGCCCGCCTTCTGAAATACGAAATGTGCTGTGATTGGTTAGCTGGGCCAGTGTGTGTTGTGATTGGCAGCACTCGGAAAATCACTCGGGCACTTCCGGGCACTCACCCGGAAAATATGCGTTGTAGTCCAAACGATTCGTTTGTTGTAGTTTTTGAAAAGTGATTTCTGTTAAATAAAATATCTCCTTTTGAACTGGACTTTGAGCTTTGTAAATTTGCAGATCTTTTTTGTGCTCAAACAGCAACATTACAGACAGTATTTGTGGCAGTCGAGAAAGGCAGTATTTGTGGCAGTCGAGAAATCACGCTGCAAAATTGGTCCAAAGGCTGTGCTTTTTTGCACCAATGCATTGTTAAAGGATCAGTGTGGTGTGTGTAATATTCACATATAAAAATGTAATGGCCAATTAAAACAATTTTGGTATAGTAACATTCACTAAATCACAAGATCAATACATCCTATATTAAATTGCTTTGTTGAATTTAGCGCATCCTTACAGAAATGTTGAAATGCTGAATTAATTAATTCACTACTAACAGCACTTAATGTAAGCAGCGTCATACACATAGAGAGCAGAGCGTCACGTCATTTAAAGGGGAAGTTCACGCGTCAGTGAGTAACAAAGGAATAAGTAGCTGGAGTCTGATTACTTTTATGTGACTGATCAAGCTTTTTTATGTAGTTTGGGGTAACAAAGTTTTTTATAGGTTTGACTGAAATAATAATGAAAAAATGGACACTTTAAATCAACATTTCAAACAACAACAAAAAAAAACACATAAAGACAAAAAGTAGTCATTGATAATATCTAAACATGTATCCAAATTCAAATGTAATAACATTTATTGGGGTGGGCGGGCGCCAATTTGGATTTCGCCTAGGGCGTCAAAATGGCTAGAAACGGCCCTGGCCCCAATTCCCGGGGGGGCACCATCCCAGTTGCTCAAAAAAAAAACTTTTGTTCTATAATAATATTAACATATGCATATACATAAATACACATATAAACATGAATATATATACATAATTAGGTTATAAAAAACACATTTTACGGTGAACGCAGTAGGCAGTAGGCTAAGCACACGTGACGCGCCCGCATCCGCGCTCGCCCTCACCTCATGTTTGCGGCTGACTGCAAATGATCATAATGGACAACTATGCCCAGAAAAAAGACATCAGCAGTCTGGCACAGAGAAAAGAACAAATAAAAAAGCCCAAGATTAAGCCCGTGCATCCCTTTCAGGTAGTTACGTTCATAATCCTGTGGAACTTTTTTGGCTGTTGATGTTAATAATGTTTATTAACGCTAATTAATGTTTTAATTATCATATGATTGAATTATCATTGATGACTTCGCCTCCAGAAAAAGCAGGAGTGTGTCTTTGTAAATTTTGAAATTTGGAATGCTCCAGCAGATCAGTGTTGATTTTCGGAGTGTCTATTTACACTAAGTGCAATGGCCCGCCTTGTTGGCAGAAGCTATTTACACTAATTCTGCCCACCTACGTGTGATTGGGATAGTCAACACTACAAAAGACTATCAGCAAGCTACAGCTTCAGTGGCGTAGATGGTAAAGCGTGTGCTGTAGTTGTTTTGACGCAATCGACCCGAGTTCGAATCTGCCTTTTGCCGAACTTTTTTTCCCTCCCTTTTCAAATCTCTTATCGCATCAGAAAGGCATTTATTTTCAATAAAAATGAAGGAAATAATAGAAAAGTTGAAAATAATGTATCGGGTAGGGTTAGGGTATGTGTAGGGAGGGCTTTATTGTCCCAATAAGGTGGCATCCATTTTTTAATTTGAATTAAAATGATAATTTATACTCAATACGTTATTATTGCATACTGTTTTATAATTTACTACAATACTGAGGTGCAGATAATTGCCACTATTTGCAATAAGTAGTATAAATAGCATTTTGTCATAGTGTAAATGGAATCTATAGCTAGCCTATTTGCACTTGGTGCCAATTCGATTCGATCCAATATCGATTATTTTGGGTATATATCAGGTACAGTCCATGCCAAATTTTCTCAAGGAAAAAAATGTCAACTAATTCTGTAAAATATTTAGCAAAATACCCCTCTCTATAGTTTATTTTTCTGGCTGACTAATGAGTTTATGGTCACCAAATATGTTTTTCTGAGGTAAATGTGACGTTACGTGACATTGTTTGTTTACAAGCCATTATATTGATGTCTTTGTGCGGCTGAAACACAGATTGAGCTGTTACATGAGAATGGATACGGATTGTAAAGTTATACTCTTTCTTTCCAAAACGGCATTCCATATTTAATCTTTTAAAAAAACTTATTTAATGTATTATTTTTTTTTTGCTGTAGAGCTACAATTGTAATTTGTAAATAATACAATTTAATTACAATTTATTTATTTATTTACTTTTATGTTTTATTAAAGTTCTATTTTGACCCCTGTAGTAGGTGTTTTTTTTATTTCCATAATATTTGGGGGAGGGGCACAACAATTCTGCTTAGGGCACCCATTTGGCCAGCAGCGGCCCTGAGACTAAGACGTTCCATGTTTTCCAGTGAATGTAGATATAAGTAATTTCCTGTTGATTAATTTATTGGCCGCTTGAGATCCATGAAGTGCTTATTTCCTTTGCTTGTTTTGCAGTAATCGCCAGCCTCCTCTTTGGCTGTGTGTTTTAAGTGTGCCTGAGTAGCAGTGATTATTGGAGGAATGAGGCTGTGGTTTAACACTCTTCATTTCTCTATGTTTTGACCTACGTATTCATTGTCCTTTTGCCCTTTGCAGGAAACATATCGAAGAGCTGTACTGCCAATGGCTGGACAGAAATAAACCCAGTTGTCGTTGCATATAACTGTGGCTATGACCCCAATATCACAGAGGATGGAAATATGGTATTTTTGTATTTTTCACAAAATCTCTTTTGGCATTTAATAACTACTGTCAGAATTTACTAAAGACAGTAAAAAATTAGCAATGAAAAGGCATAGACAGTTGTTTTTGTGGCCGACCTTAATGAATGTGCATTTGTAGGAGTTTCTATTTCGGATGCAAAATTTACGGGAGGAGAGTATTAATAAATTATGCAGCGTGATTTATTACGGTGTGCGCTTGTCAGTTTACTGGTCGCCATGTATTAACCCATTCTGCTCTTGACTTAGCTGTGATAGTTGCTAATTTGCACTGCTTTTGGTAGACTGCATTAGTCATTATGGAATGATTATCTGGCTGCATCTGTGTTCTTTAATTTGCACTTTCTACTCCCGTCAGCACTATTATGGTATTGCAGTTTTAGGCTAATTTGCCCTGTTTAGTTAAAATGGTTAGTTAAAAAATAATTTAAGCAATATCACATGAGCAACAGCATACTGTTGTTCTTCCGTAATAACGGCCTTGCAGATATTTTCAGACTAAAATTTAAAATTGAGTTACTCACAATTTAGACACAATATAAAGTTAATATTATCTTAATATTACAAATCTGTTACAAAGCAGAAGCTGCTCTAATCGGTTGAGTAAATGATTCAATGACTCACTCATAAAGACAGTGGCTGCATCCGAAATTGCACACTTTCTGAGAAGGTCTTTCTTTTGAATAATTAGTTACTTGGCCACTGTTTAAAAAAGTATGTTCTATATGTGTGCAGTATCCAGACATACTACTAATAATGTAAACATACTACATTTGTCATGTTGTCATTGTAACATGACCTACCAGTATCAGTTGCGTCACTTGTTTAGTTTCTGGATGAATCCGTTTTAAACGAATCGGTTGAATAAATCAATAAAGAGAGTCTCTTGCCACCACCTACTGGTGTATTGTAAATCTAATCAAAGTAAGCGTAATTAAAATATTCAAAACAAACCAAGACTGAATTTGTAGTTCTGATTCCAGTTCTACATAATCATCATTAGTGTGTTTCTGAGTTTAGTCATTAGTCAGTCATTCACTCTTTCTTTCCTTGTAGGGTGAATTCCTGGGCTCTGTGAGAATTGGATACACTATTGGTCACACTGTGTCTCTTATATCCCTCATCATCGCCATCATCATTCTGTGCTTTTTCAGGTAAGTCCTCCATACAACTCAAAACATACCATTGACTTGTGTTATAGAACAGGACCTTGGCTCTTTATAGCTTTTGCTTTTCTCACATAGAAGAAACTCCCAAATAACTCCCATTTGATAGTTTTGTTGTCCTCAGTGAATGCCCACATTTTATGTGATTGATTCAGCTGTGATCTAGCAGCGAATCAATGTTCTGCTAAATCATACTGGTGTCAAGCCAGATGACCTTGTTCAAAATGGCCCGTTTTATATCACATTTAACAATGTGCATTGCGAAAGAGCACAGATTCAGGCGTTTGATAGGGTTATACACAGAATCCGTTATTGCACAACCTCTCAAACAAAATGGCTTAGTAGTTTGTAACCTCTAACATGCAGCTTTGCCGTGCACAAGCTTCTCAGTAGTAAATTACCCACAGTGGATGTTCCCCTCAGTGACCTCAGAGGTCAAGCCACATCTCAAGTGTATTGAAAAGCTTCCTCTTTTGGCTTGCACTTAGTTAAACAGGAACACAGATCTTGAGAGTCTTTATATATCACACACAGCATATGAGTTGCCTATGCCTCTTTGAAGGGTATAGAAGACAAGCACAGAAGACAGAAAGAGTGGCTCTCATCTCAACATGAACAGCATATATGAATGAACAACACTGTATGCACACTCTCTTGAGTGTAGATAGCAATATGTATGGAAATGTAATGAATTGCCTTGTCGTGCACATGTGATTATAATGCATTGTCGATATACAGTATATGCAGAGCCTATTATGCAGCACGTGGTTTATTGCATTTTTGCGTATCATTTATTATGATAAAACAACTTATTGTGTCTCTTTTTATCTTTACTGCTAAGAAAACTCTACTGCACAAGGAACTACATCCATATTCACCTGTTCATGTCCTTTATACTGAAGGCTGTGGCTGTAATTATGAAGGATGTAGTCCTGTATGAGGTGGAGGAACCTGATGACTGCTACTATGGATCTGTAAGTGCTGCAGCCTGCGATTAAGTAAGGATAATGTACAGTCAGTGGGTATAATTGTGATAATGACTGGCTGACTGTACATTTATGCCAATTATTTTATGTCTACTTACTTAATCTTACCTATACTTTATATTACCTTAAAGGGGTCATAGGATGCTACAGGCACTTTTACAAGTTGTTTGAACTGAAATGTGTGTTGGCAGTGTGTGTACACAACCACCCTATAATGATAAAAATCCACCCAGTGTTTTTTTTTTTATCTGGTTAAATGTTTTCCCCTTTCTCAAATCGAGCCGAGCTCAGATGCCTGTCTGTGTGACGTCACAAAAACAGGCCCCTCCCACGATAGTTTGATTGACAGTAGCGTTTCAGCACAGACTGGACTGGCGTCTTACCTCAGACCCACCCTGAGTGAGCTGTCATCAGTCCGCCTTTGTTTCACCGCCGGAGCAGATGTAGACAAGAATGACTCCTAAGCGATTGAGGTGTTCTGTTGTTGGATGTAATAATGAACATAGCAGTCGTCATTTACTCCCGACATCTGAGCCGCTGAACTTGCAGTGGATTA
>NW_015540881.1:346013-346244 GCF_001515605.1 Sinocyclocheilus anshuiensis | reverse complement strand
AAAAGGTGTTTTTTACACTACCATTGAGAAATTTTAACCAAACTATGTTATAGACTTTTCATTAAGACCCTAAAGGATCATATCAACTTGTGGAAAATGGGCATCCTATGACCCCTTTAAAGCCTTCACTGAGATTCCTAGCAACAAGATAAATGCTGCAACAATATTACAGTAATTAGTGTAATATTAATACTACACAGCACACACACACACACACACACACACACACAC
>NW_015540881.1:338311-345897 GCF_001515605.1 Sinocyclocheilus anshuiensis | reverse complement strand
TATATATATATATATATATATATATATATATATATGTAGTACCTTGTTGTCATTGTCGTGATTAACGTCATTATCTCCTCTTACATGGCATCATGGGGGATAGTAAAGTATTCATTGGATATTGGATGCACACTTCAGAATCTTGTGAAAGTAGTAGGTCATTTATGAACTTTTTGCCTACTGTTTTATGAATAATATGAATTCAAACATACTACTCTTTCACATACTATTTTTGTAGGCAAATTTGGACACATTAAATGACTTTTTTTAAGTCTCAAGTCATTCGCAGGGGTTCATGAAAGTGGGTGGGCGCTAGAGAGGTTTTTATTTTGTGGAATTTCTTCGCAGAATCATGTGTAATGTGGTTGTTACCAGGAATTCCAGAGTAAAACATGATTTAAAAAAAAATTAGGTTAATGCAGTACAATGTGGGCTGTTGGCTTCAGAAGAAGCATATCAACAACCTCGTAGCACACAGTAGGTCTGTCTTTAACTGTATACATTTATTATTAAAAATCAATTCCCCTATGAAGAAAATGAATGGGATTTTTACTTCCAGAACTTGACTGTTGAAAACCCAACCGCTGACATCTGCCACTGACCAATCAGAATGAAGTATTCCAGACAGACATATAGTAAAATGTAGCAGTCCAGTTATATTTACAATTATGTTTCCTGGTACACTGTAAAACATATTAACAGGCAGTTTTACTTGAACTAACATTTACAAATGACTTTGGTTGGTGTAACCTAACTTAGTCAGGTTGATTCAGTGATATTACATCATATTTTTTACTGGAATAAAACCACATAAAGCACGTTCTTTAGGTTATACCTGACAAAACCTTTTTACACTGTATTTGGCTGCATTTTACTTTATTACTACCTTCTTAGCTAAATGTAAACGCATCATGCGAATGTAATTTTTTTCCCCTCAAAAGAAACAAACAGCATCATCTCCGCAGTTGATAAACTGTCGTTAGTAAACTGCTCTAGTGTTTTGTCACAAGGTTTGCTCTTTAAATAGTGTTTGGCAAAGTTGCTCTTTAATCTCATTTTGTGGCCAGGCATAGCAGTGTTTGAGCAGTCCTTCAAGATCTTTGAAGAGTTTGTAAATGACCTCCCTCATCCGGACATGGCCGACATTGTATTTACCCAACATCACGGTCATGTTTATCTTGTTTAGTGCCATTTTCATAGTTATTAATATCATATGCAGTGTTCAAGTTTTTAAAATAATTGTAAAACAATGACATTTTCTTAATTAAGTCAAAAGCATCCAATGCTTTGGTTTAGTAATGTGTTCTCTGTGTGTTTTCCTGTATAAACACTCTTCATCTGGGTCTGAGTGTTTTGGGCCGTCTGGACGCAGCTGTCGGCCAACAGAATATGTCACCTCTGTCACAACAACAGGGTGCTCAAACACTCATGATGGCACGGTGTCCCCTCTGTAAACACTTTTGCAAGGTCACAAAAACATGTTTGACATTTAAACAGCCTGTAGATTATTTAGGCTTAGTTAGATAGTGTCATTAATTAAAATGGATTCGCTATTTATTAGAGATCATTCCTTTGAAGATTGTTTAGGGCTGTGTGATTGTTGCAATAATTAAGAAACACTTCTAGGTGATAATAAAGAAAAAACATTTCTGAACAGTCAGCGCACTACAAGAGCGTCAACCATTAACAGAACAGCATACAGAGGTTCTTTATATGTGTTTACGCTCTTTTTAATGTCCCTCTTTATAAGTATTGCACAATGTTTTCTAGTGCCTAGCGCATGCAACACACCAGCGCAAAGGCATTCCCTTTGTTTAAGTACATGGTAAACATTCAAGACCGCAGTTCCTGTTATAATATACACAAGTGCATAATAGCTCTAAACAAAATCCTCTCTGCATTTTACAGGTGGGCTGCAAGGCTGCCTTGGTTTTCTTCCAGTATGGCGTGATGGCCAGTTTCTTCTGGTTACTGGTGGAGGGTCTGTATCTGCATGCTCTCCTGGCCGTATCCTTCTTCTCTGAGAGGAAGTACTTCTGGTGGTACATTCTCATTGGCTGGGGTGCGTATGTGCTCAGTGGCATTAAGATGTATTGCCCCTCGGCCTCATAATTCTTCATGGCAGGAGAGAAACGCTTGTCAAATGCAAATGACAGATTGATCACTAAAGTCAATAGGACCTTGTGCATGTACACACTCAAGATTTAACAGTTAACATTTCCACTGACGTCACTGTATCATGTTGTCAGACGTTTCACATGTCACTTTTCTTAAATTTAGGATAAGCAGGCTCAGATCTCAGGGTCAAATAAGGTTTAAGGCTAATTGGCAATCCACTTGTTTTATTGAATTCCTAATGATCACGTAGGCCAGTTAAATAAGGGATCCCTGGAAATATGCCTTCTGACAGAGATGTCAACATGTCAGAGCTGTATGTATTCAAATATTGACAATATTCCTAGTCAATATGTGTGTTTGTGTTCCAGGAGTTCCAGGTGTCTTCATAACAATCTGGAGCATCACAAAAGCTTATTTACATGATATTGGGTGAGTAAATGCAACTTTGTGTTCGCAGAACGGCACTTTGATACTTTGCAATATTTTTATGTACACATTCATGGGAGCCATAAAAATTCATTTCGCTTCTTGTAGCCACTGTTACCTAAGAGCAACAATTAAAACAGAGTAAAGGATATGACTATTTTTATGAGTTTATGAGCTCAGTTGCATTTCTGTCTTCTACACACCTTTTGTCAATAGCTACAGTATAGCTGACACTGTAAATTTCACTGAAGGCTGTTCCTTGATGATAAATGGCATGCCTTCATGGAGGTCAGTAGGCTATATTTAGAGCAGAGCTCATAGGAGGAGACATTTGAAAAGAATTTATGTGGATAATTTCATTTTCATTGCCACGTTTTTCTTATTTATTTCTTTGTTTGGTTTTGCATAAAGTCTTCATGCACTCTCAGAAATAAAGGTACAAAAGCTGTAACTGGGGCGGTACCTTTTCAAAAGGTACACTTTTGTTCCTATTAGGTTCTAATATGTACACTTTAAGTACTAATATGTACCTTTAATATACCAAAATGGACCCTTTAGGTACAAACATGTACCTTTTGAAAAGGTACCGCCCCAGTGACAGCTTTTGTACCTTTATTTCTGAGAGTGTGTGGATTGTTCAAACAGTGAGAGTCCACTTTTTCAACAGCCTTTGCTCTGGAAATATTTTTCCCAGTCATTTTCTACATAGGGATTTTAAACAATTATTTAACAAAGAGTTCAAGACATGCACTAAATCAATCATGTCTGAAAGGAGTCACGACTTTAAGTGGCCAGTAGTTTACTTTCCATAGTAACAGTGACTGATCACTCTTCAGGATTCTTACCCAGACATTTGACTATTAAGTAGACCAAACAAACAAACAAAAGTTGAAATCATTTGTGATTTTATGGCTTCTAAAGAAGCATAAACCATCACATAATCACCTTGGAGCTCAAGGTAGGTCTGTCTTAAACGGTTCATACATTACTGCTTAAAATTAATTTCTCTATGCAAGAAATGGTTGGGAATTTTACTTAGGAACCCAAATGTGTTGCTCCATTAATAATTTCTTTCTGTTATTTTCTTTTGATAGATGTTGGGATTTTATTGACGATGATCTGTGGTGGATTATAAAAACCCCTACATTGATAACAATACTGGTGAGTGGCCTTACAGCAGAAATCACAAATATGGCAGGTGGTGCATGAAATACTTTAAAACGGGGCCTAATCTGTCATTGCTGTTTTTCTAGATGAACTTCATTCTCTTCATTTGTATCATCCGGATACTTCGTCAGAAAATCAGTTGCCGGGATATTGGGAGAAATGAGTCACACCAGTACTCGTGAGTTTTTAGACCACAGACATTGCTGTATTACATGCACAATATAAACACAAACGTATTCCAACATATGCCATTTCTTTTGATCTACAGGAGACTGGCAAAATCAACTCTACTTTTGATTCCCTTGTTTGGGATAAACTACATAATCTTTGCTTTCATACCTCATCACATCGAGTCTTATGTGCGTCTGGTGTTTGACTTGATCCTGGGGTCCTTTCAGGTAGGCGGCAGGAGACTGAAATATGTTTTTACCCACAGTTGTACTGTTCTATAAGTGTTGCTTATCTAGTTTGGATTCTCTAAATGCCAATAGAATACTAAGATTGGCCACAGCAATAGACTCACCGTGGGATCTGCCAGCACGCCGCAACCCCAGACATGCCCAGTGATATTTATTCCCTCCATGTTTGTTATGCAGCCAGATGAAAAGGTTGAACGAGGATATACAAAAATGGCCTTAGTTCACCCAAAACTTTACTCAGCCTCGTGATGTTCCAAATCTGTATTTTTTAATACGGTTTGAGTATTGAAAAGAATAAAGACATTATCAAAATATCTTCTTTTGTGTGCAACAGAAGAAAGAAACAGGTTTGGAACAACATGAGGGTGAGCAAATGGTGACAGAATTTTCATTTTAAATACTTCAAAGACTTACCATCCATCTTTCTCTAAAGTCAAAGGAGTTTGCTTTTTGTAGACTAAAATGGTTAATTTAATTAATGTTTGATATATAATTAAAAACAGTTTATCATAAGAACAGCATCAATGTATCTAAATATTATGATCAGAAAATACTGAAATTAGATTTCAAATAAAAATGATTTATTTTGTATTTAATTATTTTCATTCATTTTAAAATGTGTTTGTTGCAAAATTATAATTTGAACAATTGCAATTGAATTTAGCATGATTTTACATAAACTCAAATTGATTGTTCTCTTTATTTTTCTTCAGGGATTTTGTGTTGCAGTCCTTTACTGTTTTCTAAATGGAGAGGTAATATTATCAGAATTGAATGTTTTTTATGTATTAGAGAGAACTGTACATGCCAGTCAAAAGTTTGGAAACACATGACTGAATTTGCTTCTCATGATCCTAAAAGCCTTATCTAACAAAAATCATCTTAGAAAAATATTGATATTTTCCTGACCTCATACATGCACTCTCCAGGTCCAGTCTGAGATCAAACGAAAGTGGAGGCGGTGGCACATGCAGAGATTTCTGGGAGCTGACACCAAATACCAGCAGCCCTCGATGGCAAGCAACGGCCTCAACTTCAGCTCCCAAATCACGATGATGACAAAATGCAGCCCCTCCACACGCCGCGCTTCCGCCTGTCAAGATGACTTCTCCACCGTCTGAGCACTGAGTGATGCTCCGTCTATGACAAGACACACAAACCAATGAGTCTGTGCTCTACACGCACAGAAAGGCTGTCACCCAGACCACCTCCATCATCTGCAGGTTGCTGCTCCGCCATCATTCCTGTAGGAACTGTGCATCTCACCACCGCTCAGTAGGAACGTGAGGGAAACCGTGCCGCTCATGGTGACCGTTTGGCGTATGATGTATCTTCATAGCCATTCTTTCATACACATCGATCAGGAGAGAAATATGCAAGTAAAATGGACTCCTTGACGTTTGATTGTGTTTCACCAAACTACTGACTCAAGTGACGCCGTTTTTTTGTGCACAACAGCACAGACATTAAGCTTCAGCATTAGAGTTGGTATCTGTCTTGTGTTTTTCTGTTTTTCCTTCCCTCATTAATCTGCTCAAGATTTCTCAGTCTCTTAATAAGCTGTAAAGCTGAACGGTGACCTTTTGGGTCTCTAGTGACCAGGTTTTATTTTCATCTTCTTCCTTATTCCAGGAAAAAAGTAATGTGATTTAGACAGTCTGACATTGTGTTTTTGCATCCTCCCTATTCGTGTCATGTGCTTGCATGTCTGTGTACATGTGGACAAACACAAACGTCTCTCTTCGAGAGCCATAAAATGTATGTTTTATAATAGTGATTTATAGTGTAATTGTATAGTTACATGTGAAAATTTACATGGGTTGTGTAAAAACAATTGCAAAAGATGCTTTGTTAGGAGATTGGTCTTTCTAAAGAGGATTTTTAGTCTGAAATCTTTTTAGCTGTCATGAGTACATGCGCAGTGTTAGTCATAGTAGCTGGCATGAAAATGCTCCTGCATGTTTGCATGCACAGTTCTTGCACCTCATTGTGAATAAGATGTACATTTAAGAGAAAATGTCAATAGGAGTGTTGTTGCTGTTTTTGGAAAGTGTATTGTGGATGTTGTCATAGAAAGTATACTGATCAATTTTGTTACATTAGATCTTAGCATGTCTTTTCTCTTTATATAAAAGTATTTATATGCTGGTCAGAGAAAATTATAGATTTTTATATTAAATTATGTGTTATTTTTAACAAATCATCACTATCACCAGTGTGCAATTAAATTTTTTTTTTTATCATTATTTTGTATTTTATTTTAAATTAATTTTTGGTTTTAACAGGTAATTGCCTTATAAGTTTATCCATCCATCCATCCATCCTGTATGTATCTATCTATACACATGGCTCTGTGTAAAAACTAAACACATTGTATTCATTCTGGCATTAATTCAACCACAATAGCAACTGCTTTGTTTTCATATATTGTGGATTTCAGCTTTCTCGTGAAGTTTCAAAATCAGAGACATCACTATTAGGATGACAATCAAATCTTGTGCAAGAATGATGGAGTGAGAGAAAGCAGACCCAGTGAAAGGTGAAGGAGATCTCATTTTGTTTACCTCGTATCTAAAACACATCTGTCATTTATTTATCTGCCAAATCCCTTGTTAAATTATTCTCGTAACTCTCCCTCTCTTCATCCCTTTGTGTATCTCTCCTTATATCATTTTCAGTGTCTGAATACCAGTGAGCATGCTGTCACAGCAGACCGATTAGCCAAACTCAGCATGGTCAAGCGTGGTTTAAAATTACAGCGAGATCTCCAATACATAAACAAAACGATGTTTATAGATGTGAGCAGATGAGCCAACAGGAGGCAGCGTCTCCTGAGGATTGCATTGAAATGAATGAAATGACTCCCATGGGGGGAGGGCTGGAAACTAAGCCTAGAATCACACCATGTTAATTAGCACGATATAAATATTAATTATATAAGCATGCAACCCCTTCTTATGTCCAAAAGCCTCATCTAGTTCACATATGGAAATTATTTTCAAATACTATATTATAATTAAATTCCCATAACTCATTACGACCACAAACATCTTTGTTTGAGAGGCTTATTATTAGATGCCCTTCTTATAGACCTTGTGATTTATGTTTATTTACGACTTACATTAGCTTACTCATGAACTTCAACATCACTGGACGATTTACAACCTTCCCCTCACACCATGTTGTTAAAGACATTTGTCCAACGATTCTAATCTTTTGACAGAGTTTAACACTAAATGTGCTACAGCAGAGCAATTGTTATAATCCATTACTTTTTTGTCAGCACACACTCTGAACTTGTGCATGATAACAACACCAAAGACAGAGAATGACTGTAAAACTAACTTAAATTGCATATAAAAATCTTAACAATAGAATGCAGAATTAATGTATTGCACAAAATAAGATAAAACATTCTACATTTTAGGATTTTGTGCATACCTATATTTAGGGCAT
>NW_015540881.1:311015-337993 GCF_001515605.1 Sinocyclocheilus anshuiensis | reverse complement strand
TGTATACATATATATAGTGCATTTATATATATATATATATATATATATATATATATATATATATTGTATGTTACAGAACTACAGTCAGTCTCATATAGAGGTTAAGATTAGAGTTTAGTCTGTAGATATTTTATAGGACGAATGAAATATCAGTGAGCCCCATGGGACTTATTGTGTGAGGCATTTACAAATAAATAAATGTTTTAATCCTATTAAAGTCAAAAGTGACATCAATTAGCCTAAATACAGAATTCATAAAATGTTAACTACATAAACATGTAAATAATACACTCAGCTAAGATGCATTTCAAATCCAGTCCCTGTGTTATATAATACATCTCTGCAATGTTTACCGTCAGAGCAGCTTTTGGTGTTCTTTCAACTTTATAAAAGTTTTTTTTTTGTTTTTTTTGCTCAGTGTTTTTGAACTCCCCATCAAAACCCTAAAAACATTATATTAACTAAAGCATACACTGAGTATTGATTGACCTCTGCAGATCTAATCTGACAGCTACACTAAGCCACGGCACTAAACCAATACTAAACTCTACCAGATAGGCCTAAAATATGCTAAATGTTAGCTCCCAACACATAATACGTCATTTTATCCCCCATATTTTACATCTGTGTGGTCTTTTTGTCATTTTTGATGGCACGTGTGCACCAAGTCTTGAATAAAGTCTCTAATAAACACTTTTGCCTTTTGGTATAATAAACTAGGTTTTATTGTTCTGGAGGGACCTACTAACAGTTGCACTGACAGCAAACCCGAGATCATAACAAAGGCATTTATTGCGATTTGTCTCACAAAACATTTTTGCATGACCTTTTAAGTCAGTTAATAAAATATTTTAAGAGTTAGGAGTAAGACGTCAGATATCAAATAGCAATTTCAAAACATGAAAAGTAACATTTTTTTATAGATGCAATCAAGTGTAGAGGTGAAACAAAAAATCAATGAAACGTCTCGGGCACAGCTGTGAGTTTAACGATGGCGTCAATGAGAGCGTCTCTAACAAAAAGCTGTGTTGTAGCGCCACCGCGTGGCCGCAGCGGCGCTCTGCAGGCGTTAGCGCTGTCTGCGGCGAACCGGTTCACTCCGCGGTGGACTCGCTGACCTCGCTGCCTTGGGCTTTGACTGCGCAGCGGCGCCAGGTGCTCAAGGAGACCGTTTGAACGCATCCAAAAATGTGTTCTACCTAAGCGATTATTCTGCCATTTATAACCATAATTTAGCTCCGAACGCTTCGAATTGTGTTTTCCCCCTCGTTTAATCACGTCCCTGTCGCTTTAAAGCTCCAGACAAAACGACCCATATTATTTTCCACCTCCAATCATCATCACTCCCCCGGCCGAGAGTGCGAGCCCTTCTGCATGCGGACATGGCGAAAACGGACAGATGTGTAAACAGAGGAGCGCATTGTGGATATAAATGACAGCTATTTTCATGAAAACGAAGCTCTGAAATGCTAAGGAGGGGAGACGGTTCTCCTCGAGGCAGAGACCACTGAATCAGCATGGTAGTAAGACCCTTCTCTTACTGTTTTTGTTACCTGCATGTCTGTGAATGTTTACTTGGCCTGTAGAATCTGACAGACATCAGTCACATCTGGAGGATGATGTGCATGTCATGCAGATGTGCTGATAGCATGCTGCTTCCACATCTGTCGAGAGCTTCTACAACGTTCTGCTACTTTTCGATAAGATGCTGATGTAATGATTGTTATTATCGGAACATCTGTTCAAATTTTAATATAGCCCTCAACTAAATAAATTACACTTAGAACAAATGTGCATAAATTGTACCCTTTGGGGTACAACAGGGACAGTACCCTCAAAGCAACCTTCTTCATCCCTAAAGGGTGCGTATTAGTACCTTAGAGTAGTAAGTATCCATATAGTAGTAATATGTAGTTTTATGATACTATTATGAACTTTTTAGAGGTAAAGAGGGGAGAAAGTTGCCCGGTACTGCCCCAGTGACAAGATGTTGTACCCCTAAAGGTACAATTTTTGTACATTTTTTTTTCTGATAGTGTACCTGTCCCAGCTCATGACTTTGGACAATACTGTAGCTTAAATGAGAAATGTTGTGTAATAATGTTGGTATGTCTAGTAGAACTAGGACATATAATAATACATTATAATAATAAATAAATAAAATAAATTGTTTTTATAAAATAAATATATTTATAATATAATAATATTTCACATATCTTCACTGTTTACTTGTCTGGATAATTTAATGACTATATTATGATAGCTGGAAAGCCTGTATATCATTCAGATACATAGCATATAAAATATTGTAATATAAATAATAAAATCATCTTTATAAAATATATAAAATATAAAAGCAGCTATACGCTATACATTTTAAGAAAAATATCAAGCTTGGCATTATAAAGAAAATATGTGTTTGATATTTAAAAATCATCTTAATCTAATCTAATCTAATCTAATTTTATCTAATCTAATCTAATACAATACAATATAATCTAATATAATTTTAGATATCTGCACTGGTTACCTGTCTGGATAATTGGATTATTTTATTATGACAGCTGTATGATTTAGACAATCTGTAAATAACATACATAATTGATTATATATTATAATGTCATTAATATATAATATATTTTTTCTTTGTGAGTGACCTTCTTTATAAAATATACAAAGGCATAAAAGACATGATATAAATTGTTTTCTAGAAATAGTTTTATATTACTAGAATTTAAAAATGATCATTTGCTTGACAGCTACCTTTGAAATGACAATTACTCCAGCCTGTTGTTTGATTGTAATGTAAATCAATATCTAATATTTAAACATTGAAAGTTGATATGCATCTCACATCAATATGATGTTCTGTTGTAGCTCATAGTGGAGAAAACTGCCGAGCATCCATCTGCAGAGTTCTCCCTCGTTGAGGATGTGGCCCTTCACTGCACCTTTTTAATGGACAGGTTGAACAAGCAGCGTCTGTTTCAGCCAGATCTATGTGACGTAGACATTGTCCTCCTGCACCACCAGACTTCTTTCCAGGCCCATAAGGGTGTCCTAGCAGCCTACAGCCCCTTCTTCCACTCACTGTTTGCATCGAGTAAGGAGCTGCGGCGCGTGGAACTCTCTCTGGAGACCCTCAAGCCTCAAGGCCTGCAGCAGATCCTCAACTTCATCTACACCTCCAAGCTGCTGGTCTCCAGCTGCAATGCCCAAGATGTGCTCAAGGCTGCCACAGTGCTCCAGATGAGCAACATCGCCACTTCCTGCAGTGAGCTCATTACTAGAGGCTCGCTGGACATCAGTCCCAGTGTGGACCAAGCCAAACAGGAAGTCGGCGCTCAGAGCTGGAGCAACAGCAACTCGGTGAACTCCAACTTTCACATGGAGATCAAGCAAGAGAAGGACCCCACCTGTGCCAGGATCTATGGAGGGAAAAGTGAAGTGAACCCATATGCTGTTCAGGTTGGCGATGGGTGTCCAGTGCAAGTAGGCGGTTGTAAAGTAGAAGGGAAGGAAATGGAAAACCTGAAGGACTCTGAAGATCTTGATTCATTTAATAGAGAGCAAATTATTGTGGAGTTGAACCTGAACAATCAAACACTTAATGTGTCTAAAGGTTTAGAGGGAAACGCAGCAGCTCAATCTCCCTTAGGACAACAGCTTCCTGGCAAAGGAAGACGGAGCGATGAGACTGTTGAGGAATCAAGAGACAATGTGGCTTTGGAGAAGGAGGAAGATGAAGGCGAGCAAATTGAAGATGATGATGTGAGACTTGAAGGCACCAGTGAAGAGGAAGGAGAACACACATTACCTGCATTCATGTCTGAAAGACCAGTACGACAAACCCGGGCCTCTGCTGATGCTGTAGCGATGGTCTCCAGGAGAAACAGTGTGAGAGAGAGGCAGGAGACGGCTCATGGAGGGAACAGTGAGGAGCTTCTGGACCAGGATAGCTTGAAGTTTCAGAGCTTCACCTGTGTGAGGTGCCCCAAGACATTCAACAACCGCTGGTACCTGGAGAAACACATGAACGTGGCACATAACCTCATGCATATTTGTGACAAGTGTGGCAAACGCTTCCTTATGGAGAGCGAGCTACTGCTGCATCAGCAGACTGACTGTGAGAAGAGCATACAGGTAAGCTCAAGGGCTAAGAGAATGACAGCAAATTCTTTTTTGACCAGCATAATCTTTCAATATTTTTTTCCTCTTTTGGAAAGTCGTAGAAACACTGTCTTGGTTTTTGTTTTTCTGTTTTTTGCTACTGGGGCACATGGGAATGTAAAAAAAATGTATTAAACATATATAAAAACATATCTGTATTTAAAAAAATTTAAATATATGTTTTTTTGATGGGGGCATAAAGAGTTCAGATGCAAAAGCCTCTAAGTGCCATCTGAAATTTTCATCTAAAATGAGCATTTTTATCAGGCTGCTATGTTAAGGTTCAGTAATTTTACTCTAATGGCAATGTATAGGTCCTTTTCTATGCAATTAAAGTGAAATAACTGAACATAAATATATGGGCCTGATAAAAATGCTCATTTTAGAAGAAAATTTCAGATGGCATTTAGAGGTTTTGGATCCGAACTCTTCATAAATAAATAAATAAATATATGTGTGTGTGTGTGTGTGTGTGTTTGTGAGAGAGAGTGTCACGCCCATGGACTGTCCTTGTGTTCCTGTGCTGTGTTTTGTTCCCCATGTGCTCCCCGTGACCCAGTTTCTCTCCCGTGTTCTGATTGTGCTAATTTGATTCAGGTGTGTTTTGTCTGTTACCCCTCGTTGAGTTCCTGGTACTTAAGCCCTGTGTTTTCCTGTGTCCTGCGTCCAGTGTTAAATGTCAATTCCCCGTGCTACGTGTGTGTTCCTGCCTGTGAGTCTTTGTGTGGATTAATAAAGACTATTATTCGTGAAACTCCGACGTCTCCTTCGCTCCTTCGCTCCTTCGCTCCCACACAGTAGGCACCGTGACAGAACAGTGGACCTAACGAACAGTAAGTGGTGCCCCTTCTCCCCGTTTTGTTTTCCGTTCCCCGTGGTTATGGAAACCGCTGCGAGATTCGCTGCCCTAGCCTGTAAGGACCTTCTTTTTGTGGAGTATGCCAGGGAATTCTGTGGGCTCGCCATCGTGACAGCATTGGACGACGCCACACTGAATTCTTTGTTCTGGATCGGGGCCAATTACCATCGCCCCGTCGACCTCCCATCCTCCGGTGTCTGGAGAGTGTCCGGCCCCGATCCAGAACCGCTCCGCAGTCAAGCCAGCCGGCTGCTCCATTGTCAAGTCCGCCGGCCGCTCCGCACTCAAGTCCGCCGGCCAATTCATTCCCATTCCTCAGCTGACAGCAGCTGTCTCCCTCACCTCAAACCAAACGAGGAAAAAACTGTTAGCTCAAGCCCCTGAGTCCGCTCCAGTGTCGGCTCTAGTCCCTGAGTCCGCTCCAGTGTCGGCTTCAGCCCCTGAGTCCGCTCCAGTGTCGGCTCCAGTTCCCAAGTTAAGCCCAGAGAGGGCTCCTGCTCCTACGCCCAGCCCAGAAAGGGCTCCTGTTTGCCTGTCAGGCCCATGGAGGGCCTCAGATCCCGAGTCAAGCCCAGAGACGGTTCCAGCCAGGGAATCCGAGATTTTCCCCAAGGAATTTTTTTGCTCCCCAAGCTGCCTGCTCTGCCATGGCTCCCTTGTCTGCCTACTCCATGTCCCCTTGAACTGCCCAATCCGCCATGGGTCCCGGAACGGGTACCGCCCTGGAGGCCTTCTGTCCCATGTAAGCCTGTTCCTAGAGGCCTCCAGAGCGTGGACGCGCCTTCCGGGAGGGGGAGGTAATGTCACGCCCATGGGCTGTCCTTGTGTTCCTGTGTTGTGTTTTGTTCCCCATGTGCTCCCCGTGACCCAGTTTCTCCCGTGTTCTGATTGTGCTAATTTGATTCGGGTGTAACCCGTCTGTTACCCCTCGTTGAGTTCCTGGTACTTAAGCCCTGTGTTTTCCTGTGCCCTGTGTCCAGTGTTAATCGTCAATTCCCCGTGCTACGTGTGTGTTCCTGGCTGTGAGTCTTTGTGTGGATTAATAAAGACTGTTATTCGTGAAACATTTAATGGTTTCACTGGTTATTAATATTTAAAAACCTTTTAACATAAAATATCTATTTTACCTTTTTATGACAAAGCAAGGTTATTTCAAGTTGTGAAATGCCATATGGTGTGACTCTTCAAAACTTTATGATATTATGTATTAAGAATTTGTCAAATTTGTATAAAAATATGTATTTTTATATCTAAAATTATATTTGAAAACCATTTTCCTGAAAATTGTATAAATGATTTTTAAAACCATATGAAACCAGCATGAATGCAGAAAATACATATTTCTGCACTTCACCTATTTAAAACATTTATTGGTAACACTTTACAATAAGGTTCCATTTGTTAACATTAGTTAACCACATTAGTTAACATAAATTAACAATGAAATATACTTTGAAAGCATTTATTAATCTTCATTAATATTGATTCCAGCATTTACTAATACATAATTGAAATGACAAGTTGTATCTATTAATGTTATTTAATGGACCTGAGCTAACATAGACTACCAATGAAACCAGTTTTTTTAACTAATGTTAACAAAGATGAATAAATACTGTAACAAATGTATTGCTTATTGTTAGTTAACGTTAGTTAATGTATTAAATATAGTTAACAAATGCAACCTTATTGTAAAGTGTTACCCATTTTTCCTTTTCTTTATTGCGGACAATTGCGATAAAGAAATAATGCAATAAAGTAATTGACCCAGGAACATTCAAACCCATACAAACACAAAAAACTCAATGCAATGGACAAGATTTGTTTTTACTGGTCGTTGTCTCATTTTGTAGTGTTTAACCTGTGGAAAAGCTTTCAGGAAGCTCTGGTCGCTCCATGAGCACAATAAGATTGTTCATGGCTATGCCGAGAAGAAGTACACTTGTGAGATCTGTGAGAAGAAATTCTACACAATGGCTCATGTACGCAAGCACATGGTTGGTGAGTTGTGTTAAAGTTAAATTAAATTAAATTAAATTTACTCCTAGTCTTTTTAGGGCTTTGACAATAAATCGATTAATCGCGATTCGTGGATCGATTCTGAGAGTTTCGGAATGCATCGTGATTCTCTCTCAAATCGATTCGGAGCTTAGTTTTTAACAGCAGATGCGGTCTAGGCTAGTTTTTAGCCGCACAATCAAATGCTCACGAAGAAGAGCGCTTGTGCGTTCGGCTGAGTAATGTAAGTGGTTAAATGTATTTGCACATCGGCTTTTATGCTTTTATGATGCGAGATTAATGTAAACATCCTTGTACTTCGCTTCAACCCTTTCGAACTTTATGAATGATTATTTTAGGTTCAAATGGTGCGTGTGTAAGGAACTGGAAGCAAGCAGAATTCGGCTATTTCTAAAGCACGCAGTGCCATCTGCTGTTAAAAACTAAGCTCAGAATCGATTCAAGAGAGAATCGCGATGCCTTCGGAAAATCTCAGAATCGATGCAGAATCATTTCTCGATTCGCGATGCATCGATTTATTGTCCCAGCCCTAAGTCTTATACTTTAAACAGTAAACTTTAATTATCTGACTAATCATTGACTTGTTCTACACATCTTTAGCCCACACAAAAGAGATGCCATTTACCTGTGAGACATGTGGCAAGTCATTTAAAAGAAGCATGTCACTGAAGGTCCACTCTCTCCAACATTCAGGAGAGAAGCCTTTCCAGTGTGAGGTATGGTAAAATTAAGCAAGTAGCTGTGAATATACATGATTTCTTCATAATAATAAAAAAACATAAGTAGCCTACATTAACATTTTTTAAAACGATGTTTTATTTTTAAGCTATTTTAATAGTTTAAGCAAATTCATCAAGTGTCATTCTTTTACAATTAGATATAGTCACTGATGTACAGTAGGTAAACAGTAAGGAATGGTAAAATACAGATAACTGCTACCTTGATTTGAATGATTCTGAAAATCTCTCTCTATACAGTATATATATTTATTGAACTGTTGTAAAAATCATGTGTAATCATGCTGATTTTTGGAGAGAAAAAACGGCATTGTTCTGTGATATTGATTAACTATATGAAATTATGTAAATATATACATTTTCTGCCCCATATCTTGAATTTGTGATCATTCTAAATGCATTTTAATAGACTAAATCATGCAGTGAAAGAACGCACTCTAAATGCGCACTCGCACTAATCTAACCTACTAGAATAATATGCCGTAATAGGAATAGTCCAACGAATCGTTCGGTTTGTAATGCGTACCGAACGGTTCAATACGAATACGTGTATCGTTACACCCCTAATATATATATATATATATATATATATATATATATATGCATAATTAGAATCTTCCCTTTATCAGCATTTCCTTTCAGCAACACAACAAAAGCTGAGCTGTCCTCACCGGCTACACAATATAACAAACATAACATTACTTGTGTAGTCTGATTATTGAAGAAATGACTCTTATGAACAGGTTCTTTTTAGTGAATCAAAAACATCAAGCGCAACCAATAACTCGATTTCCAAAACGAATGAATCCTTTAGATAGGCCTAGATCAAAAAAGATGAGTTACTGATTTGGATTAGTCTAAAACACTGTACTTTTTTTTATTAACGTTTAAAAATTGATGTTAAAATAGACAGTTTTTTTAATCAGAAAATCTGTATTGATACCCATCAAGAGTAAACAATAAGTGTTTTCTGCACAGTAAAATTACCAATAACCAATAATGTTTTTATTTTAGCACATAATTGACCAATCAGCATCCAGGACCAGAACATTCTGTTTCATAATTTCCATTATTAACTGCTGGCCATGTTTGAAATTTGTCCACTCCTTGTCCTTTAGGTCTGCAGTGAGCGTTTTCAGTATAAGTACCAACTGCGCTCTCACATGAGCATCCACATCGGACACAAGCAGTTTATGTGTCAGTGGTGTGGGAAAGACTTCAATATGAAACAGTATTTTGATGAACACACGAAGACACACACAGGTGAGATGCTTGTACACATGTATAGCACTTCGAAATACTTTCTACAGTCAGTCCAAGAGGTCTGCTGGTTCTTTTTAGGAGAGAAACCATATATTTGCGAGATCTGTGGGAAGAGCTTCACGAGTCGTCCCAATATGAAGCGGCACCGGCGTACGCACACGGGAGAGAAGCCTTACCCCTGTGAAGCGTGCGGCCAGCGGTTCCGCTTCTCCAACATGCTGAAAGCTCACCGAGAGAAGTGTTCCCAGGTCAGGAACCCTACCCTGCTGGACTCCTCCGCTATAACCAATCAAACACAAGCTGCTGCAAACCAAGAACTGGTGGTCGGGATGGAAACACTGAGGGATATTAGCCCACATCTGCATGGCGTAGTCACTTTTGCATCATCTATGCTCCACTCAGTGGACAGGGGTCCGTCACATTCTCAGCTGCGTTCCCTTACGCCGCTCTACTCCGCTGGAAGGACAGACTCCAGGAACCTGTAACTACTGCTCTGTATTATACTATTGTTTTTTTTTGTGATGCAGAGATCCTTTTTATGTAGCAAAGAGTCTGAGATATCATGTTAGTCTTATTTGGTTTTCACGTCATATTCTCAATTATCCCTTCCGTTCCCATATCAAATGAGTCCTCCATGCTATGATAAACCTAGTTAGGCAAAAAGTAATAAGTATGATACTAAAACTATTACCCAGATGTAGAATGCTAAATGTAAGACATATATGCTTTATGTAGCCTACAATATTAAGAGAATAATAAATAGACAACAGCATATTCGGTTTATATAGCTTTCGGTTGACTTTTTATTGGTTTAGATGCTTTATGTAAAACTTTGTTAGTTAGCACTATTTGTGTTTGGGGTGATGACCTGCTTGTGAGTAACACAGATCTTGTTGGTGGTGGAAATGTGCAGTCAGTAGATTCTGTTTCTGGCACTTTACTGGCTTGTTGGTGTAAGGGGTTTTATAAATATTTGTTTAGCCCTTATATTTTGTCATAGTTTTATCATTTCTGTTTGTTGTATTTGTTCTGAAGCACCTTAAAAATCGAACTTTTGTCGAAATTGTGAATGACTACAATTTGTATGTTGTCAACAGATGGAAATTTATGTATACGGCTGACGTATATGGCTCATTTGTTTTGTTAACATTTTCAAAAACCTTGATGGTTTGTGTTTTTGGTGATGTTCATATTCATGAATGTGTTTGGGCTGAACGTACAGCAGCCATTTAACAGGTGAATTGGTAGAGATTGTATTATATATTATTAATGAAAAAATCAGTTGTTCTCCACTATTTAGAGTTTATCCACTTCTCACAGTCTCACATAGACTCTAATGTTTGATCTTCTAAATTAAAAATCAATTTTTTATTGTTTTTAACTGCTCATTTTTGCACTTTTAGACAAGAATCTTATAGTTTCAGATCTGTAAATGTTTTTACACAATATTTTTTATGAATTGGGAATTGCAATCTTATTTTATTGCTGTAATGTTTTAATTTCTATGTAATTATATGAATATTTTGGTCTATGCACAATGTTCCAAAACCCGAGAGGTGTTCAGATCTCTTTATTCCAGAGTGTTTGTGTTCGCAGCACTAGCTGTTATATTATTCATGATGAAAAAATGACTCTGAAGCTCCATCCAGGACCCATCATGATGTCAAGCAGTATCCGATGGCATACAGAATAGAAAATCCTTGTATTCTTTCACCTTTACTTTTTTTATTTTCATGTGGCTTTGGAGGGTGTATGACAATATTTGTGTTAACATTTACCACAGACGATTGTGTTTTGTTGTTCGTGTTTTTTAGTTTGGTCATTGTCTACAGTAGATTAGGTTATTGTTCAGTCACTGCCATTTATTTCTCTTTTTTTAATGTAAGAACATTGTACTTGGTCATAATTGCAAAATGTTCAATTGTAGTTGTCATCTAAAATAACATAATAGAATGATAGAAATCAATGTACATGGTTATTTAAATAAGTCAAATTATTCAACATCTAATTACCCAAAATGACTAACAAAGCATTCTTATGAAAAAAAAATGGTCTTGTGTTTGTCTCCATCTGCTGAGTTTTCTTGGAACAGCAGCATCAAACACTGCTAAGATCAATAACAAACTAACTATAAATCTGTGACAAATGATTCAATGGAATATGTATTGCTCTTTTATGAAGATGTGGGTGACATTGTTTACTGTGTATTCTGTCAATAGATGACAGCTGTAGATCACATCTTTGTGAGTCTCAAGGTGTTCAGACTCACTCCAACCACTGTGGCCCCTGCAGCATAACGGATCTCCCTCAGGATCCCATTCCAGCAGTTCTCCTCCTCCTCAAACCTGTCACGCAAATCGCAATTTAATTCTCAAATTTCAACTTTAGTTTCAAATATATGACCAAGTTTCATTAGGCCAATAAGTCTCATTAAACCAGTTTGAGCTGAACATAAATACTCACCTCCATATGTCATTCATTTCAGTGGGCTCCAGTTTTTCTGTGGTCTCATTGGGCATCATAGCAAAACCCCCCACAGCATACAAGCAGCCGCCCAGTTCGATCAGGTTAAGAGAGCTTCTCTCCTGAGGAAACTCCACGAACTCTGACCAGCTAAGCAGGAGACACACAAGTGAGCAACTTGCCTGTGTTAAGGAGTCTTGACAAAATATGACAAAAGTGTGACTTACAAGTTGCTGGCGATGTCATAGACCTCCACACTGCTAGTCAGGCCGTTATCAGTGACTCCAGTCACCACATAGATTTTGTTTTTGTGAACAGCAGTGCCAAACAGCGAGCGGGCGGTTTTCATGGGTGCCAGATCCTTCCATTCAAACTTAGAGGGGTCATAGACACATACTCTCCTCAGGCATTTCCTGTACATCACATTTCAAGTCTGGTTATGAAAACCAAAGACAACCTGGCATAATGTGTTTGTAAAGTATAATAAAACCAGATTCCTTACTCGCTCTCAGTTTTGCCACCTATCACATAGACCAGTCCTTTGTGTGAAACAATTCCATGTCCATAAACTGCGTATGGAAGAGGGTCTGACTCTCCCCATTTGAATGACCTGTGTGAAAATGTATAGTTATCAGCCTTCAGCCATGACAGACAACATCCTGTTGATCAGGGGTTATGGCAAGAGCTGACCTGGAGAGGTATAATCAATCTCAAGATCTGCCAAAAAGAGTGAAATATGAGAGGGAAAACTAAAATTGGCCTAATGGCTGTATTGAAGTAACTAATTATTTATTGACATGGAACTGTGACATGTCAGTGTAAAGTGAGTCAAATGATTGATTGTTGATTCAGTTGTAGCTCTGGTTCATTCAGTGAAGGATGCGTTAGACTGATCTATACATCCACTACCTGCACAGATATCAACAGTGCAAGGTTGTAGGTTGCCAGGTTGAGGTCACAAATGGGTTGAAATTTGTATGACGTGTCAAAATAAATGTGTGAGTAGGATGAGTTTCAAATTAGATCTGGCAAATGGATGATCTTGGAATAATATATTGATGGGACTATTCATATAACGAGGTTTGGGGCTTTAAAATTACCTGGAGAAATAACTAAATGGGAGGGGAGTTGGAGATGGGTGTGAAATACTGGAGACTCCTGAGGAAAACGGGAGGGTTGACAGATATGCATTTAGTGTGTCATGTTAAAAAAATGAGAAATAAATCTTAACTGAGAATTTCAGAACTTACATTTTTAATTTTTCTTACATTTACTTACATATTCATATTTCTGACATGCATGAACGCATCAACATTCTCACGCTTTGTGCAACCCGCCTTCAGTTTGAAAACCGCTGCTACTACGAGCTCTGTCAATGTATGTTATTTGCTATATGCTTGTACTCACTGTCTGTCGTAGATCATAACAGAATCTAGAGCACGTTCTCCCTCCTTCAGCTCTTTTCCTCCCACCACATAGATGGAGTTCTCAGCCTCCGCCAGACCGAACAGACACCGAGGGTCTGGTAGTGAGGGCATCCCCAACCATCCAGAGCTCATGGGATCAAACTGTAGGATGAAGAAGAGCTCAGATTAAAATATCATGATCTAAAAGCATTGTTCCTTTCTCATACAAATATAGTTATTAGTTTGATTCATCCTACACAATCCTTTCAAAGGTTTCTCTTGAATTACATGAGGAAAATGTCATGCAGGCAACATGAGGTTCAAAGCTTTAACAGCTGTTCTGAAGCAAAATGGACCCTGTGGGTCATTCTCACAAATGTATTTTTGGAACCAGAGACTCATGATGCTTTGAGTCATTGATTTGTTACAAACATATTTAGCAACATTAGCAAGACTTGACTATGCATTACCTGAAGAAAGTAGGAACTGAACGGCTGTTCTTTGTTCTCTTCGTTGTACATCAGACCTCCAGCAACAAAGATCTGATTTTCCTTTGTGACAAGACTGCAATGGTTCTTAGGGATCTCGGTGGATGAAGATGCCATGAAGCACTCGTTTGCGTCAACGTCATATGCTACCGCTCCTGTATCGCTAATCATTAATAAAAGGTCTGATTGAAACATTCCAAAACGTGGATTGTCATTTAGGATTCCTGGCAGCATACCCTCCTCATCCTCGTCCTCAGAATCTGCTGTCTCGCCTTCCTTCTTGACCCTTTTGACCCTGTGTAGCACTCCTTTCTGTGCATCCTTGACGATCTGAAGCTCCTTCTTGAGCTCCTGATTTGTCCTGATCAATCTGTGGCCCTCGACTTTCTCTTTAAAGTAACTCGTCGGTATAAGACGGAAACGTACGCAGTGTAGAAGTTGCGGCAGGTCATTCAATCTCTCTCCCGTGTCGAACTCCACCCAGTCCATGAGAGATTCAAACACCAACTCTTCTCGTTCCACATTCAGAGAGTCACATGTGATGATAGCCGCCAACTCGCTGGGACCCAACTGATGGAAGTCCTGGTCCCGAATGATGAGGGCATAACGGTCACAGATGAAGTCCCGAGCCTCCATAGCCAAACGTGGACAGTCCAGCAACAGTCCCAGTCTAAAGATGGCCAGACAGTTACCAAGAACCAGCTTCTGCTGCAGATACGAGACACACACGCTGAAGATTGATGGAATCTGGTACATGTTGGCTGCCATGAAAATGTCTTGGACGTTATGCTCAGTCAGGTTGATATCCGAGGTGTATATGTACCTCAGGATCATTTCCATGACTCCAGGTTCGATGTCTTTTAGAACAATCTCCCGCTTTTTGCTCTCTTCCAGGTCTGAAAGGAACATGGCTTTGAAGTAAGGGCTGCTAGCGGCTAGCACTAGCCGATGACAAGGAAACTCTTTGTCTTTGATCTTCAGAACGCAGTCCACAAACTTGTTAGCATCCAGGAGATCACAGAGCCCATCTGGTAGGAGCGTTTGCTGGTACATCCGTGGCTCCGTCACTGGATCCACTGACAAGGAGGCCATCTTGTTATGGTTTGATGTGATATTTCAGTAGGAGGGAGGGGTATCCTGGTCCTCTCCCACTGCAGAACTGAACTGACTGTATTAACACTGTTACTCTAAAAGAGAAATGGCGGAGGATGTGACGCTTTGGTGTGGCCTCAACTCCTCAGATGTCACAAGCTATCAGCTACTGACTGTCCATCTATATATAGAAATGAGTAAATGAACCACACTTAGGGCCTGAAATACAAGCTGTCCCTCCCTTCCCCCCACCAAATAGATCAGACCAACAGCTGACATGTTGCTCACTGGGAATATTAAGTTGTAGATCTTATGGAGGAGAGTAGAGCACCACAAGATGGTTGTGAAATGTGAACAGCTTGAAAAGAATGTTACAGAGTGAAAGAAAAGATGGAAATCAGACCCATTTAAGACTAGTTTCAAAATGAGACAAACAGAAATAGAACTGCCTGTTGCTTTGGGAGATAAAGTCCATCTAGTGGAGCCCTCTAGTGGAGCAACTCGGTATTATGGGCTTCTACATCTCTTAGCATCAATTCATAGTAGCAAGCATTGCTAATCTTTGAATTTACAACAGGGGGAACAGGACATGTCCCAGGCTAGACCTGAACCTCGGCACCATGAGTGCAACAGTGTTCCAGTTCCAGTAGAATGCATTACATTTTCATTGTTTTGACATTTTTTCATATAGGGAGGACTGAAGATGGCAGGGAAAACAGGAATGGAAAACTTGCATCCCTTACTTGAGACCCATGGCATAATATGTTTGAACACATGTGCTAACCACTAGGTTATTATAGCTTGTTTACATTTTCACCTTGAACCAATTAATCACAAACAGGTCTTTGTTTAAAGCCATTTCTGTAAGTAGATATTTAATAAAATAATTCCAGTTTGAAGTTATAAACTTTCTAAAGGCACACTCTTAAAAATAAAGGTTTCCAAAGGGAAGTTTTTGTAGCGATGACATAGAAAAATCCTTTCGAGTTCCTCAAACCTTTCAGTCAATAGTTCTTAAAAGAACAATTTGTTCTTAGTCTAAATAAGATGAATAATCCGAAGAATACTTTGAAGAATACTTCAACCTTCTGTGTGATGAAATGGTTCCATGGATAATAAAGGTTCTTCATGGAACCATAAGGCAAAAGAAAAAAGTTTATTTTTAGTGTATATGACAACAAGGGAAATTCTAATTTGAGCTAATAACCCATGTAAGGTGACAAAAAATCCAAAGGGAGACTGAAAACTAGGAGATATGTAATTGTGTGCTGATAACAGCAGCATAGCAGACCTACAGTATTCATCAGTGTATATTTTAGGCCCATTAATCAACTCAAATCTCTAGTGTGCCATTCAAAGCTCAATGTAGGACAAAGCCTAATAGGGGAATGTGTTCACACCGTATCATTTGCTAGATTGTGACATGAGTAACAGAAAAATGTGACTGCACAAAGTTTAATGTGGTGAAGTGACTAAGCTTTCTGTGGTTTAATGGGGCATCATTGTGACTATTGTTTATAAGTAGTTCAGAACTATGTAAAATAAAAATACATAAGTTTAAAGGGGTCATATGATGCGATTTCAAGTTTTCCTTTCTCTTTGGAGTGTTACAAGCTGATTGTTATTAGTTTAAGTATGTGCTATTGACTGTTCAAATGCGGAGTTTTGTGCATCGTGTGTGTGTGTGCGTGCGTGCGCGCCCGTGCGTGTGTGTGTGAGAGAGAGAGACAGGGTCACATCACAGAGTCAGCTGTCTTAACCGTGGCTTGTGTACTGCAAACACATACCAGCTTCATCACTGTCTGTCACGCGACTCTGTTCCCCTTTCGGGCTGTCTTTACATTTATTTTGAAAGATGAAGCTCACGATTATGGTAAGGGGCGTTACATTTCCGACGAGTGCTTGCGGTGTTCGGCCAATCACAATGCACTGGGTCAGCTGGCCAATCAGAGCAGACTGCGCTTGTTGGAAGGAGGGACTTTGTAGAAAACGAAGCGTTTGAGAGAGGCGGGGCATAGAGGACCTACAATAATGTACAGTATTTGAAAAATAATGTGTTTTTTTAACATTAAAGCATGTCAACATATTCTGTTACACCAAATACACAAAATAATGATCTTTAAAAAAGCATCATATGACCCCTTTAACATGTTCCTAGAATGTATGTTTTGTGTAATAATAATGGCTGTAAACCAGGACTATTATAGTTAACTAAAACTGAAATTAAAACCATGAAGAAGTTGCTAATTGAAATAAAAATAAACATTAATTTAAATACAATATTAAAAAAAACTATTTAAGAATCTTTATTTCAACTAGTTGTTGAGGAATCATTTCTCATTTTTAGTGTCTAAAATGATGTAGTAAAATGAATAACTGAAATTAATAAAAATTATAGACATTTTTAAAAGAAAAACTAGTAAAAATGACAAAAACACAACATATATAAACGTGTAAAAATAAAAACTCATTCAAAATATTATTAGAAACTATAATAGTGTCTCAACAATACTCAAATTACACTGCTGTAAACATATTAAGAGTGATGAAATAAAAGACAACCCTGAAAACATTGTATATTTTTATTTTATTGTTCAATATATTATTTATTCATAAAATATTTGGCAAGCCCATTCTTTAAATAGCCATATCCACTGAAAATATAAATAAAAGATGCACTTGTTGGTTTGTTTGTTCTAGAGTAAGTCAGAGAACAGGTTGCATTTGGCTAAAGCAAGTGCACTTCAGAACTATTCACAGTTAAAAACATCTTGTGTTTTTAAAACAGACTTGTGCAAATCAGTTACCATAGTGGTGGGACTGCATCGGTCTGGCATGAAAGCTCAGGGGCAGAATTAACAAGAGGGACCTCAAGAGCTGGATCAGATTCAATGACCTCTCTGTCCTTTACTCAGCCTTCTGTTTGCTCGCCTCTGTGGGCGGCACTGGTTCCGGATCATCCAGCAGAGCCTGCTTTCGCTCTCTCTCCTTTATCAGCTGCACGCCACAGTAAGTCACAAACAGCACCGAGAGAGTGGACAAGGGGAAGCCTGAGGGAATCACAAGGGTGCTATTATTCTCTGTGTACATGCTGTGTTTGCCCCATTCCTCTGGAGTTTTTGTGCTGATACAACTATATGTTTCAATATTTTCATATGTATGATGTATATATACATCATATATGAGTGATTTACATATGTAAGAAAGAATACATATGTAAGAAACACATTCTGCACAAGATTCTAGCTACTTTTATTTCCGTTTTCATTATATAATGGTCTAAAACAGGGGTATCAAACTCAGTTCCTGGAGGGCCACAGCCCTGCAGAGTTTAGCTTCAACCCTACTTAAATGCACCTGATCCAGATAATCAAGTCCTTCAGGCTTATTTGAAAACTACATGGTATGTGTGTTGGAGCAGGGTTGGAACTAAACTCTGCAGGGCTGCGGCCCTCCAGGAATTGAGTTTGACACCCCTGGTCTAAAACAAAACACTTACCTTTAAGAAGCAGTCTCTTAGTAACCAGCTGGGCAAAATCCAGACTGTTCAGCGCCAGGACGTTGTACAGGACAATTTGCCAGAAGTTAACAGCATTGAACAAACCCCTGATTCGACGTGACATTGCCTCAGACATAAGATTCCGCTGGAAAAATATTAACATTACATTATTACTCAGGGTAAGCGAATGTTGTTACTTTCATATCAGTGAAATGTAGGCTAATCAGTCATGATGCAATACTGAAAGACAATCAATTGGTAGTGTAATGATTCAAAACCCAAATGCTCAAATCCCTCACAACTGAACGTCTTTGGGATCTTACCTCAATGGTGGAGAACGGTGGCAGAGAAAATAATTTAGCCACCCACAGTTCAAAGTTCAGGCCAAAGCAGTTAAAGAAAGACCAAATGTAAACCAGCTCACAGGGTCCAAGCCACAGAGTTGTGACAGCAAAGGTGCAAATGGTTGCAAGAAGCTCCTTGAAGATGGCATCATGGTTTTCTCCGATATAGTCATAGACATATCTTTAACAAAGAACAGGAGATACATGTAAAGTTGAATGTTTTTCCTGAGTATATGATTATTATAGAAATATATATTTTTAAAAATGATACGTGATGATACACAGATAGAATTGGTTATTTGCTCACTTGCACAGCCAGTCATTGATTCCTCTGTCAAAGTGCCTAAAAAAGTCAATGTCAGAAGAAACTGTAAACATGTGATCTGGTTACAAATCCATCAACTGCTTCCAAAAACATACTCTTTCTTTTGTCTTCTGTTAATGACTATGCTTACGTTTCAGCGAAGACATAGAGCATTGTGATGCATTTAGGAGGCTGAGGAGGGTCAAGATGGTCCAGTCTGGATACCGTATTAATGACACCAAACAGGACGGCTGACTTCACCCAGTCATACACCAGATTGGAGTACGCCAAGCCAGCTGAATAGCAAAAACATTCAGACCGACTAGTGATAGTAAACAAATGAAATTGTACTTACAAATAATTAGAAACTACTTGTAACATCATTTCTAAAAGTCTACAGTTTTTTCTAGTTATGTACTGACCCAGAGACCAGTCAGACAGTTGCTTCAAAAGCTTCAAATCGTTAGGGATGGTCAAAATGTACAAGAAATGGAAGAAGACATCCACCACCAAAATAGCCCCAAGGTGCACCAAAGCATGAATGGTGATGTTCCACATCTCTCTGTCTTTACGAGTCAAGTTAGGGTTGTTAGCCTGAGAATATTAGAGGGATCATTACAGTGCATACCTAACCAGAGTGACATTATCAACACTATAACAATGATTTATTCTATTTTATAGATTATGTTTTATATAAACTATTACACGATTCCATAAGCTGGACTTTTAAAATGCTTGTTTTCTTGAGAAAAATGTTAGGAAGTTGTGACATTCTCAAAATACAGGACTCACCTGCTCGTGGAATCGATCAAAGGTCATGACAGGTCCAAAGAAGAAGAAGGGGAGGTAGAAGTTGTACTTGATCAGATCCAGGAAACTGTAGTTGCCATCTTTCTTCTCACAGTTCTCTAGGGCAAAGCTCATACAGCGCATAATGGAGAAGCCACAGCCTCCATAGAACAGGACATCTTGGAGATCAAAAGAGCCTGTCGCAAAGCCTTCCTGCATCAAAACAGACAAATTATCAGAACATCAAAATGACAAAACTAAATGTGTCTGTACATGCACATGGACACCGGTACCACAGGGGGACTTGTGGTTAGACTGTGGGGGAAAAGATGTTATACAAGGGGTTATAAACAACAACACAAACAATATTCAAACTGCTGTAAGAAAACCCACATTATCTCTATCTAATATGCGATTCTTTCACAACTTTAGGTTTTTAAAGTACTACTGTTTTTATAGCACTTTACACAATACTGATTATTTCAAAGCAGCTTCACAGTAGTAAACAGGAAAATAATAAAATCAATGATGCAAACTTCTTCAAATATGAGACAAATTCAAGTTCTGCTGTAAAGCAGCTCTACAGACAATAGTGCCATTATTCAGCTCAAGTCAGTTCAGTGTTGATTCAGTTCAATTCAATAACTGTAAATCATACTAGAGAAATTATCATTCACTGCCTATGGACCTTCTCACCTGCCAGGTGTTAAAGGGCTCCATTTTGAAAGTTGCCAGGCTGGTAAGTCCAGCCACAAAGCAGAGCCACTTCCTCTTGACAAGGGCCACACTGTAGAGGATGATGCAGTGAGACAGGATGAGAGTGATGTATGTCCATCCCATAGTAATCAGCACAGCCAGAGATCCATACAGCATATAGATCAAAGATCTGTTCTGTGGGTTAGGAAGAAAATTCCTTCTGAAAAGGCACATTTATGTAATCCAGCTGTCACATACAACAATACTGAATGGATTTTTTTGACTTTTTAAGAAGCTACTGTTTCTAGTGTTAGAAATGACAAAATAAGTCCAGTATTAGCTTGAGTTGTAGCACTACTAGTATTAGTTAGTCAGTTAGTATGATCCAAACAAAAATTGTAATGGCAAGTACTTTCAGAGTTACCTTGAATAAATCTATACCAGTCTTCTTGGACAGCAGACAGAAACACGGAAGCATGTAACATTTCACACAACATTCAGATTAGATCATTTAACACATGCATGGTTAATATCAAAATGTGTTTTTGTGAATGTTTTTTTTTTACTATTATTGATTATTCAGACTCAGTCCATACATAAAATCATGCAATATTATTCACAAAACACTCACATAAAATATCAATAGCAAAATATTATCACTCTTAAATCTTAAATGACTTGATCATTGTGCATAAGGTGAATAACCCCATACAGTACCTTTGGAGACAGCATTGAGCAGATCTTAGCAAAGATCACATGACCGGAGAGGGCAAACAGGATATGGTTGCGGAAAGTGGTAAACCACATTACCCATTCAAAATCTGACACATCCTGAAGAGACAGAGAATATCAGTCACAGAAAGTGATTAATCAGAGTCAGAATATGATTAAACAGAGTCATTTATGTAATATACATCAAATCAAAACTTATTTATAAAGCACGTAGCAACCCCAAAAACCGAGTGTACCAAAATGCTGTACAAGTTCAAAAAATATAATAACAAAATAAACACCACAAATTCATCTGCTCAAACCTACTGGTCATTAAAAATAGTGAAGGCCTCATCAAACAAATATGTCTTGAGGTGGCTTTTAAATGTGTTTACAGCAGTAGAGGATCTAATATACTTGCCATTTTTCTGCCAAAGTAGTGCCACCCTGGTTTCACATTCTCCCTAAATGCCTTTCTGTTAACATTCTCTGCAAATAAAAAAGAAAAGTTTCACAAAAGCAGGTGTGTTTCAGGCTAAATGATAAAGCTTTCGTTCTTATTATATATATAATATGTCAAACTTTAATTGCTTTAAAAGTACAATATGTACTGTGTATGCATGAAGTTTTGCAGGCAGCTAACCATGAAATCTATGTATTATTGAAATATGTAAAATGGACATCAGATCCTCATGATTCCCCAGCAAACAGGGTGAGCTCCAGAGCAAAACCTAATAGCATTACATGAAAATTTTTTGCCAGCTTTCATATTCAGAGGCTTCTCTGTGATAATCCAGACTCTCAAATATATTTTGAGATTATGAGAGTTAGGGGTTGTTGTGGGTTATCAATGTAGGACTACCTGGTACATTTAGAGCCTGGTCTAAACTGATGTTCCTGTGTATAAACCAAACCGAAAAGTAGACATAATCAATATGTGATCTTTAAAAAGGTAGAGGCAGGACATGGCTAGTTTGCTCCAGTACCAGCTCGGATGTCAATAAGCAAGTCTGCCCACAAAGAAACAATAATACTACAGTGCTCTGATTTACAATGAACAGAAGCAAATGCACATTTAGTCGTTGTATTCTAGGGCATTAATGATTGATGTGAACATAATTCTGTGATTTTAATGTAGAAAGAAAAAGCGAGAGATAAAAATAAAGTGTACCACTGGAGGCCTCAATGATCCAGCTGCCTGCCCATAAGAGCGCAAGAGAGAGGACAGCAGTGTAGAGGTACAGCTCAGTCTTGGGAAGGGCTGTCTTGATCCCCATGGTTAACCTGAAGAGAAGTCTTAACATTAAAATCCTGTTACACTCTATACTAAAATTAACCATTGACCACTGCAGGAAATAAATACGGTAAATACAACGAAAACGTACAGATACAAATACCTCCACAAGCTTGTTTACGGTTGACTTTACTATTTGATATGTCAAATGTCCATAAAACAGTGATTTATTAGGATGTCAAATCCTAATTTCGTTTTTACTTTAATATTTGTCCGTGTTGTACAGTACTTTTATTAGCCTCGCGCTCATACTCACTAACAGCCGTTACAGGTCAAACGTCACTCACTCTGTCTCCTAAGATATCCACTGATACTTCTCTTCTTTTGGGTACTTTATAACCAGGTCAAAAGTACACTATATTAATACTTTAAAAGGTATATTTGCTGTTTAGTTACAAAGTTTAGCTCTAAAGCTGTAAGAAAATTAAATTTTCCACGGTAATACTATGAAGCAACAGCGGCCGGAGAAGGAGCCGGCGAAATTCTCACCTAATGATATCAGCGGGAAAATAACTGTCCAATCACAGGAGACTTTTGTGACGTTTCTATTAATATTAATGAGGTTACAAATTTGAACTTGAGTTTAGATTAAAAAAGTTACGATTTGAGCAGATAAATGTAATAAGGTGCTAGAATCAAAATTTCATGATTTTTTTTTAATTAATATCATCGTGTTAGTTATTATTCACGGTCACTACAACTGCAACTACACTGATGTAGCCTAGTCAAGAGGCACTATTGTCATTTCGGGTTTTGACACCCAGAATCAAGTTTTTATTGCATAACTAGTTTGCAAAATCCAATTTATAAAGGAGTGGTGCTCTGCAATGCTTTAAAACTTTAGTGTAAATGGTACAGCAAAAACATGTTAACTTAGCTATATGTGAGCCTTTTAAATTTTAATGTGCCATTTATTTGTGCAGTTCGTTCGTTACAGTGAAATAACAATATAATTATGTTTGTAACTGTGTCTGCTGTAAACTATACTGTATTAAATCATGTAGCCTCTCTAAAAAGTGCCAACAGTAAAAATAAAAGTAAACGCTGTTTTCGATCAGGGAAGACACTCCATACTAATTACAATAATTATTGTGAAGTTCACACACATCGATCATCAATTATGTATAAGAAACACATATTTATTTTTTTTATTTATATTTTTACAAATTATACGTCAACACCAAGACAATGCAGCCTCCGCCTGGCAATCACAATCCAATTACAATAGGATACAGATATAACAAAACTAAAACGAAGAAAACAACACAAACATTTTGGGTTGACACCCAATCTACTTCTCAGAAGACAAGACTGTAAGTCAGTGACTTAAATGGGAGTGCCTCTTTTCACGGCTCCTCAGAAACAGCGCAGTCAGCTGCGCCGTACAACCTCTTCCTATTTTAGCCCGAGCAGTTGCTCATGGTCCAGTGCGGCAGCTGCAGCGCAATGCGATGTCCCACACATCAGGAGATCCTTCAGGAGTGTGAAAACCCGAGGACTGAATTCCCAAATCAATTTCCTTTTAACATTGAATTCATTAAGAAACCATGCGTGTACCTGCTCAGTTAAAATCGGAGTATTTGTCTCAACTAATTCATATAGCTGCACGCATATCTGAAGTCCTATTAAATGTAAATGATGTTGCACAGCTCTGAACGCCCACACGCCGCATGATCCGTGGGGCTCTATCTGTTTACAGCACCGTGTACAGTAAGTACAGTAATTCAAAAGGAAGTGCACTTGCTCAGTACTAACCTCACAGCCGCTCAGATGTTTGAAGACAGATGTCAACCCCCACAAAATTGAAAAAAAAAAAGAAAAGAAAAGGGGGGTGAGTAGGGGCTTCTCCTAATACATCCGTCCCGGTTTCCCAGTGCCGATGGTGCACTGTGAAAGGCAGCAGTGGCTGGTGTGGATGTTGCGGGAGGTGTGTAGAGAGTGTATTTATAATACGGACTGAAACTGCAGAGGGGTGGCACCAGAACCTTCCATCAAAAACGCGCACAAATTCAAGAACGAGCGCATCATGGTACAGGTGGCAGAAGAAATCCCTTCTTTTGTCATCTTCTGATCCGTGTGTAGTATGCTGTACTGTCTTAAAGCAGTCCCTTGTGTAATCCAATGAAGATGAACCATCTGTTTACTTCAGCCATTGGCAATACTCTTGCGGCCAAAAGTTCATAATATTTAAGGCTTTTAAATGTTTTTCAAAGACGTTTTACTGTATTTTTTGAACAAATAAATACAGCCAATTGGCATAATTTACGTATTTAAAAAGCATTAAAAAAATGTATTTCACCGTAGCAATTTTCCAACTGTGGGCTATAGTGCATAAAAGGAAAAGCAAGACTGATATAGTCAACCAAATAGCCTATAATCTATCATCCTTTGTTATTATCTATATTATGCACACTTCTCAAAACACTTTAAATTATCACCAGCAAGTCATCATTTTCTCCCTCAGTATGATTCTGTTATTCTTGGTTATGTCAAAAATTTGCAACGTACCATATAAAAGGTAGGACCTGAATTACACTAATAGAAAGTCGAAAAAACAGGTGACAACTCACCTGGACATTTAAAAATGTGCTTCTATATGCAATTTGCTCTGATATAACTATTGATTACAGCCCCACAATTTGAAACAGTGTGTAAAATGCCTAAATGCATACAGAAGAAGAAAGTTCACAGCAAAGATTCGAGACTGTAAAATATAGGCCTACATTATAATAACTATAATTACGAAACAATAAATACATGTTACATACCTTATAGGTTCATCAGTTTACACTTAAATATAATAAAAACGAAAACACAAAATGCACTGGTTTACATTGAAATGCTTGAAAATGTTTCATGTGTGTTCTTAAAACCCTTTAGGTTTTGCTCTTCTATTGAATTCACCTACTGGCACAGCATAAAATACAGACCCGATTGTTTGTTTATTTATTTAATTATTTGTTTATTTATTTCATATCATTAACATAGCATGGAGAGACAGAGATCATGGGAAACATGCGAAACAAAAACTTTGAAAGAATTTATTTATTTATTTACAAAACTGCAACAATATCTTTGAACAGCAGATGGAGACATGTGATGCGATGTTGTGAAATTAACTGCGCACAGGGAAGCAGAAATATAGCCTGCTTCCGCTTTGTAATACAAGCTCAGGCAATTTTTTACTGGATTTTGTGTGATGCGGATGCCTGTTTACATTCCATACCCATTTCTTTACTATAAATTGCGTGGAATTTCATTATTTATTCGCATATTAAAGCTGCTCAATATAAACAACAATAGGAAGAAATCAAAACAATCAATATAGTAAGCTACTCCCATGAATCTCTAAATCTCACTCTTTTTCTTCTCTTACTGTATTATTTTCCCATTTCATTCTTATGATTACGAACCAGAGCTGAAAACTATAAACCAGACCAAAGGTTCGTGTATTTTCTTTTGACTTGTGATTAAATGTCGCAGCTCCACAGTCTAGTTCCAAGGCGTTGATGAAGAAATCAGTCAACTTTGTACGGACTCCTGTCATTGGGCGACTGCGTGCACCCCGGCCGTGCTTTTATTTTTAATACGAGGGAGGGGGTTCCCAGAAAATACCTCCTCCTGCTGTTCCTCAGCTCTATCTCGTGAATATCAAACACTCGCCGTCTCCATATTGGAAGCAGAGATCAGAAAACACGGGAAAACATGAAGAGGCAGTTTTTGACGATCGTTTAAGCGCGCAGATGTCGGCGTTCTCCGCTATAGCTCCAGGAGTTTAGACGCAAGCGTTCAGACATCGCGCGGGTCATTTATTCAGACTAACTAGCGTTTTGAGGTTTCATGGTCAGCTCGCTAACGCTATCTTATATTAGCAATCCAGCCTCCAACTACTTGTTAGCCATTCGGCGCTGGCGCGACTGATTTTCGTTATGCGCATCCGAACGGACTGATTGATCAAATGTGTGTCCGCGACGCGTATTTTAATGCAACAAAACGCAAAGATTAGTGGTCGGGTGCAGTCCGTTCGCCCACGCTAGCCTGAGCGACAGCAGTCTGCCGCTGGCTGGAGATCTGCCATTAACTCGACTAGCTGTTAGCACAAGCTGAGACACGGACACGGCCAGAACTCGCTGGAAAAGGGAGCTAACATCTCGTTTCCATGGACAACACGTCCATAATAACGCAGGTTACGAACCCCAAGGAGGAGGAGATACTCTCGTCAAATGCCGAGAAAGGTGAGAGGTGTTTTGTGTGTTGAAGTTGCTCGCCGTTGCGCGTTTTGTTAGCTTTAAGTTACCCACCATTTTAAACGAGCGGGCTGCGAGCCCGAGTCCGCGGACAAGAAACATTTTAGGCATTTCATTACTGTTTGCACTAACAGAAGTGAGAATAAGGCGTTTTTTGTTAACTTTTAATATGCTTTTATATGACAGTGTGTTATTGTTGATGCAGAACGATGACCGAGTGTGTGTGTTTATATAACGGAGTCGTCGTAAAGGCGCAATGTAAACTGCTGGAGACTGAAAGTTTTGGGCTCTGTCAGCGTCGGTCGCCCGTAATGTGGATGGAGACCAACGTAAACATGTTTCTTTCTGTTACGAGGCAGAAGTGCTCAGGAAGAATTGCATAAGTAGAGTGCTTTAAAAGGGCACATGTTTTATTTAGTGTGTTTTTAAGAAGTAGTGGACTTTGATTTGTTCTTTTCTCAGTCCAGTCAGCAACAGGAATAGTTAAGTAAGTATGCTATTTAGTTGCCTACATTTTTTTTACTCAACAGACAAGTCAGTTATGTGATGCTTTAGGACGTTAGGAGGTAAACGAACATTTAACAATTAATGCGTCGA
>NW_015540881.1:284805-310404 GCF_001515605.1 Sinocyclocheilus anshuiensis | reverse complement strand
ATATATATTACAGCAAGACACCACAGGTGAATAGGGCACACATTTTAACTAATAGATAACACCAAGTTTTCTGAAATGTTATGTTTGTTTTCTGAAATGTTATGAAAATAAGGCACTGTGTTACTATGTTTACACTAATTTGCATAAAAATCCAGAAAATAAATCTGAACACTGGATAAAATTAGGTTCAAAATTCTTGGTTTATTCTGTTGACATATTTTTTTTTTATTACAGATTGGTTTTTACAGTGTTTTTTTTTTTTCTTTTAATCACTCCATAAATCAAAAAATACTGTCAACAGCCAGAGAAAAAAGACATTTTCACCATGTTTTTAGGAATTAAGTGTTCTATAAATTAGGCAAATGATATAAGAACAAACACCTCAGTAAAAATCGTAAGTATATTGATCGGAATAAAACTGGAAAGTTTGGTGTAACTAAAGTGAAACAAAATATTTCTGGCTCAGTGCATGAGAAAAAAGTAATATTGAGAAAACAACATCTAAAAATATGTATTGCAATTGAAATCTACAAACACAAATAGATAAAGTATAATAAATTAGATATTTTTTAAATAAACAATGTATTTAGGATGTTTCCTTTCCATTAGTTCTTTCCAAAAAAAAAAAAAGAGCTATGAAAGTAAAATAGCTAAAAAAAAATTTGACTAGTGCATGAAAAAACAATAGGTGTGCCTATAGTATCCTGCCTTAAATATCTAAATATTATAAATGAAGATTGGAAAAAAATGAGTTCATCGGTCTCTGCTGCAGAGATATGCAGCTATGTAGGCAGTTTTGCAGGGCTGCCTCTGGCTGCCCATCTGAGGATGTCCGGCTCTGACAGCCGGTATTTGGATGGAGCACTTCCAGGGCTTTACCTTTGACCTCTGGGTGGCTGAGTAGAGAAGCTCTTCAACAGCTGCCCTCTCAAAACAGCACCGAATAAAGTTGAACCGTCTAAAATGGTCCTTGCGCTCTTGATGGCCTATTAGGCAACACTTTAAATGCCTTACATATACTGCCTTGATCTCATCCAGACCAGGCCTCCCTCTTCAAAGCCATTAATGAGTCTTTCCAACATGTAGATTAATATTAAGGCAGAAGTAATTAAAGTCAGTAGTAATTACAGGATTTTATTTTAAGGCAGCTGCATCTTCTCATGCCTTCAGCTCTGATGGCATCTGAGTGAGTCCGCTGCAGTGATCAATGTCTCTGGCCCGTTGCCTGACAGGGATCTTTTTTGCATTCTGTCCACAATTATGTAAAACTCTCTGCACTTCACTGTGTTTTATTCCTTTACTTATTTGAAATGCATATGGAAATACTTTATATAACAACTAGGCCTAGTTGTTTATTGGGAGCTGTTGTAGTCTATATTTTTTACTCTTTATTTGTGGTGTTTAAATAAAAACTAGATTACAGACAGATGTGTGTTTTTGCCGTTTGTGTTTAGGTCTCAGTTGTGGAACTGCAAAGACGGGCTAGTCAGTAGATATCAAGATATGTGTTTTTACACCTCAAAGCATGATGCTGTACATGCTTTTTGACACGTCAACTCCTACAGTATTCCTGAGTGAAGCCAAGCTGCTGTCCTCCCACTTATGAAAAATTATCCACTCCTTTGAAAAGAAAATTACAGCTCATAATACATATTTAGAAGCTGCTTTCTCCATCAAAACTATTGAAAGTCCACTTGAAGTTGTAAATGTCAGCAGAATCTTTCCAGTTGTCATAATTTGTGATGCATTTGATAGGGCATAAGGTTTTTATTATACTTAATTTGGGTGTAAAGTATTGCAGAGTTTTTTAAATTTGGAGGAGAAAAGCATGAGATGTTTGGCTGAAGCTTTGAGATGGCTAAAGGGGCGGGAGAGGAATGCACGGCTCTCATAGGCTGTTAATTTTCTTAGCTCCTCCTCCCCTGCTGCTGCCCCTCCTCTCCTCTTCCCTCTCTCCCTCAAATATTCCCCCTCTCCCAATGCCTCTGAAGTCGTCACTGAAGCTTCAGGAACGAGGGGAAAATAGCCTCTGTCCCTTAAAATGGTGCTGGATTCGGCAGCCAATGAGTGGAGGGATGAGGGTTTAGGAGCCTAAAGGGGATGGGGTGGGGTTTGTAAGCAAGTGGGGTCTAGTTTCATTTTTTTTCCTGCTTGTCACTATTTTTAAAGGGCCTTTACTTGCTGGTGACCTCAGTGTTAGCATTTAGAGCCTCCGCCGTGGCGCTGGAATGAAGGCAGATTATTATTAGTGTGTGTGTGTGTGTGTGAATGAGGAGAGGAGAACCGTGAGGGTCTTTGATGTTGTGCAGTGTGTTGGTGTAAAGCCTGTCCATAATCAGTTGTAATAGTCTGGACGTTTAATTAAAGATCCCAAGTGAATCTAATCTAATCTAATCTAATCTAATCTAATCTAATCTAATCAAGTTGAATCTAATCTAATCTAATCTAATCTAATCTAATCTAATCCTGCACTGGGAGAAAGCCATTTTCCTAAAGGGTGTTCGGACATTCCCACCACCAGTGTCCTAATAAGTGTTATTGAACTTTATGTGCCATATATAAACTGATCATCGATGACCAATATCATGGCCTATATATGTATCAATATATCTGTTCAAAAGTTTTGGGTCATTAGGATTTTTTAAGAAAAGAATGAACACTTTTATTGAGCATGAATGCAATTAAATTGATAAAAAATGACAGTAAAGACATTTAAAATGTTGCAAAAAAAGTTTTTCAAATAAATGCTGTTGTTCAGGATTCAGAGAATCCTGAAAAAATGGCATGTTTTCCACAAAAATGTATAGAAGGATTTGTGAAGGATTATGTGACATTGATGACTGTAATTTAGTTTTGCCATCCAAGTAATAAATTGCATTTTAAAATATATTCAAATAAAAAAAAGTTATTTTAAATTGCAATAATATTTTACAATTTAACCGTATGTTTGATCAAATAAATGCAGTCTTGGTGAACATAAGACGACTTTCACAAACATTAAAAATATCATACTGACCCCAAACTGTTGGACACTATTGTGCAAACATGTTTTGGTATTATATTAGTTTATATATTTTCACGTTACGGCGGGTAATTAAAGTGTTTTTCAAAATAAAAAAACTATTGTCTAGTAACAGGTGTGGTATTATTGTAAATATCTGAAGTTTAATCAATCAAATCATTGATGTACAGTATAAAGTTAACCGTTTGAATTGGGGGGAAACCTGATATAAATGAAATTAATTAGGGATGCACCGATATGAACATTTTGGCCGATACCGATAACTGATAACCGATAACAGAAAAAATGAGCATTTATCGGCCGATACCGATATGGTGGCCGATATATCGTGCATCCCTAAAATTAATTTTGTTATAAATGGCAACCTGAAATAAACAAGCCACTAATGCATCAGTGTTGCCACTAATAATGCATCCCTAGTAAATTATTATTGCAGTCATGTGTTTTAAACAGTGTTCAATATATTCTCTCTGTCCACTCTTTTGTCAGTTTCGCTGTCTAACAGCAGTCTGAAGAAGAAGAGGACTCGCAGCATCTTCAGCTCATTGTTCTGCTGTCTGAGAAGTTACGATGCCGAGCCCCCCGCCACCCCCAACAACAACAGCAGCCCTCTGCCTCCACCTGTGGAGGAGAACGGAGCTCCACCAAAGGTGAGACGCCCAAACATCCTCTTTACACAGGGAGTGATTACAGTCAATCAGATGCGTATTGATTGAGACCTCTGCTTCTGCGTCTCACCGTCATGTGTGGTTTGCTGATGTTAAGCAGAAGTCATCACAACTCTCTCTCTCTTTTTCTCTGCAGACTGTATCACATTTGTCTGAATTATTGTCCATTTGTCTTGTGGTTCAGCACCTCATTTCCTCTCCTGTTTGTTTCCTCTGTCTTCATCTCTCATGTCCCAGTGTGACCAGGTTGAGGTCATCCCTATCCCCAGTGTATGTATGATTCCACTCCACTCCGTGCGTCTGTCTATGTGCTCTCGCATGCCGCATGGAGCGCCGCACCACTGTACACTCTAATCCACTTTTGAAGCGGCTCTGTGGACAGTGATGCACTTTGGCTGATGGATGCTTGCATGCACCGTATTTTATACTACTTCTGAGGCGACTGGAAAGCCTAACGTTTTTCCACATAATTATAGGTTAAGGCATTTTCAACATGTGTTGGCTATGCCCATCTTCCTGCTTTTTAACTATTGGGAGTATGACTGCTTCTGATTTGATAATGCAAGTGTTTTTCCACTGTATTCTATTCCGTTTAAAGGTGCTGAGTAGGGCTGCACGATAAATCGCATGCGATATTTAATGCGCATCTTGTCAGTAAAGACGGTTCTGTAGCGCATTAAATATCGCATGCGATTTATCGTGCAGCCCTAGTGCTGAGCAAAATTTTCTGCACTAGTGTGGCAGCGCCAGTGTTTACAGAGTCCAACAGTATTTTAATTTTTTTTACTTTCCCTGCCAATATTTTCACTGGCCTGTTTTTAGCAATGCGTTTTTATATTTGTTTGAAATAATTAGATTTTCATTCATGTTCAGTATCCTCTTCACAGTTTTTGTTCATACAAAAATTTATTATTTACAGAATAAAACTTTGTAACAAGCTGAAAATTTTACAGCTATAATGTAGCGAAATAAATTCATTCATTTTTGTTGGAAAGGTATGCCATACGATGCAAAACATTACTGGTTGGTTCATTGTTTAACATAATATTCCTGATGCTTCGAAGACCTCTATAAGTATTTTACATTTATATTTAATCATTTAGTAGACGCTGTTATCCAAAGAGATTTTTTGGAGAATTCAACGAAGCCTTATAATTTGCAACAAAAGTTCAGTATTTGGGGGTCAGTAAGATTTAAAAAGAAAATGAAAGAAATGTATACTTATTAATACTTTTTAAATTTATAAATACCGACCTCAAACGTTTGAATGGTAGTGTACAGAGATCAGTTACATTCAAAAATTTGTCAACTAGGCCAGCCTTATTGTTAAAGTGATCGTTCACCCAAAAATGAAAATTACCCAATTTGGCATTACTCAAGCCATCCTAGTTGTATATGACATTCTTCTTTCAGACGAATACAATTGGAGTTATATTAAAAAATGTCCTGGCTCTTTCAAGTTTTATAATGGCTGTTGATATTCAGTAGTCAAATAGAAGTCCAATAATCTGCTCCAATCCATCATAAAAAGTGCTCCGGGGTGTTAAAAAGGCCTCCTGAAGCTAATCGATGCGATGGTATAAGAAAAATATCCATATTTAAAACTTTATTTTATTCTAAAAGCCTTTATTAACCCCCGGAGCTGTGTGAAGCACTTTTTGTGATGGATGAATGGGTTTTATTGTACTTCTATTGGACTATTGAACATCAACAGCCATTCAGTGCCATTATAAATCTTGGGAGAGCCAGGACATTTTTTAATACAACTCCAATTGTATTCGTCTGATAGAAGAAAGTCGTATACAAATCTTGAGGCTTGAGGGTGAGTAAATCATGGGGTAATTTTCATTTTTGTGTGAACTATCCCTTCAAGTCTTGGTTTGCACCTTTTTGAAAATCAACCTACAAGTGGCTTCCTTGCATTTTTTTTCTTATGTTGTGATGTTGATGAAAGTAATATGACACTTCTTCATTTAAAAGGTTCATAAATAGGTTGGCCGATTAACTGCGATCTTTAATTGATAAGGGTTTTCGCGCATCTCTTCTGCTGTTAATCTCAGTGGTAGTCTAAGTCCAGTTGGGAAGGTCAGATCTCATGATCCTTAATGATTTCATCACAAGATTTTAGTAACCCCACAATGACGTTTCTGCTGCATGATTTGCTGTACCGTTGTTTGTGTACTGACTAGGAAGTCGCGTCAAGCCGAACTGTAAGTGTTGTAGTTTCTTTCTGTGTTCATTCAGCAGTTCAGACTAGGATCATGACTGCACCCCAGCAGTTCCTCCTAAGCTTGATTCATCCCATTAAACAGGCAGGGATTTAGATTAGATGGACTCGACAGCATACTGCCTCCCTCCATAACAAGATTGCCTCTGCTTGTATTGAGACGGTGCAGCGAGGATTAGAGAACTGGATCAAGAGAGGGACCCATTCACCCGTAGCTTATAAATAAAGTGATGGGATTTTATACAGGCAGCTAGTGCTGAAGTCACTCTCTAACCTTACCCATCCTGCATCTCTGATTAATGTGTGAGAAACCTTTTAATCCCCACGCACGGCCGTAATCCTTTCCACTTCCGCTCGGAAGAGCTGGGATGTTACTGCATGAGCGTCATCTGTGCAGCTCAGGAAACACACTTCCTAAAATGCCCAAAGCTGTCCCTTACAATTTGTGTAGATGGTTGGGAACCGTGCTGCTTTTCTCCCATATTTCTGCTCATTTCGCTTGATAACGGTCTAACACGTCACTGTTTAACCTCCCGTGCCTCATTTCTCACTAATTTCTCTGACGTTGCTCCATGTTCATCATGTTTACTCTCTCTGTTTTACATTTCCACAGCCTCCAGAGAAGTACCTCCTCCCTGAGGTTAACATAAATGACTATGGGAAGAAGTGTGTGGTAATAGACTTGGATGAGACTCTGGTGCACAGCTCGTTTAAGGTAATTCATCAATTATTGCCTGTAGAAGTTAGTTCAGGTGTTTCCCAAACAGAAACAACCAGGGATGGACTGCAGATGCAGTGTAACTGACTTTTCTCTGTAATTTGCTCAGTGACTGTGACCCACTGTGACCTATTTTGCGTTAGGGATACACATGTATGTGGGCAGAGCTTCCTGTGATGCTTAGTGACGGCCCAGTCAGGGCTCATTTGTCTCTGCTGCTAGTAGGAGGAGAGTTGGAGAGCAACACTGATTGTGAAACTCAGTATTGGGCTTTTCAGCTTCTTGATCTGTGTATGAAGCTCAGAAATTTAGTGCAGGGCAGGGTTTTTATGGTTAACAAAAACTGAAACTAAAATTAAAACCGTTAAAAACATATTTGTTACTTGAAATCAAATAAACTTTCTTCCAAGGCAGATTTTCTCATTTCGCATTACACGTGTCTTTCTGTGAAATCGTGATTGATTTTTATAAAAGTAAACAATATAACTTTTATATTGTTGGTAATATTTCAAGATTAAACACTTACTGAACTGAAGCAACTTATGTTTACTTAATCCATAAAAATGTATCACCAAATATACAAATACAAATATACTCGCCATGTTGGCCATATAAATATTAGCAAGTTAGGAACTGCACAAAATTGCATATTTTGGGCCTCGGAATAAACAAAGTCTGTGAGTCATACAGTATGAGCCATAAAAGCCTGATATACCAAATACGTTTTTTTTAAGGCTCAAACTGCTCAATAAAAATAAAAAATAAAAAATTTTCTGACTGTTTCATATGTCAGGCTTTGCGGGGTAAATTTGCCTTGAGGTTCATTGATTTCAGTCATGCTAAGGACAAATATTTGAGGTGTGCAGTTCTCAAACCTCCCTCACAAGAGATTATTAATATTTGATTAGGCAGCTTTGTGTTGAAAGAGCACAGACGCCCTCTGCTGTTTGTTATCACTGCACTGTCATTAAATAGAGCTTATCACATATCAGTAATATCTGATTGTGGTCATAATGTTTATCAGCTTGTTAGTTTATGTAATATTTGGATATAGTAGATGGGAATTCAAAGGTCACTTGAGGATTTATTTTAACTATAAGAAAGACAAAGCATGAGAGAAGTTATGATTCACAGAAAATGCACATTAGCAACTGTCATGTTCAAGTTGTTTGGGATAATGTTGAATAGTTGTGTGTGACTAAAACCGTGAGATGATGTTATTTTTGTAGAATCCGGTGATACAACTGACTGAGTAGTGATAAGAATTTTCTAATTAATGGATTCATGTATCAAATGCAACCTGATATGGTTTATTCTTGGTATTTAAATATTCTTTATTTGGAACATTTTAGAAGTGCTTGCAATAAGACAAGTGTTTAGTCTTCAATGTAATACCTACTTTATCGGAAGGATATTTCCGAAAGTTTGGGTGGGTTTCATTGGATCACTTCCTCCACATTTGTCTCCCATCTGAGGCTGGCGCATAACTCGTCTGTGTTGTGTTTGTTTCTTTCTCACAGCCCATTAGCAACGCTGATTTCATCGTCCCAGTGGAGATCGACGGCACAGTGCATCAGGTACAGTACTGATGGAAACATGTGCTGGTTTCATATTACACTGACATCAGATTGATGAAAATGTGAGCAATTATAAATGCTCTAGTGTATTCTGTAGCAGATATGAAGCCATTTATGTGTTTTATGTCAGTGTCAACTTCATTAGATGATGTGGTGGCTGTTCCCTTGTTCAAGTAATCCAGGATAGGCTGTCTGTCCTGGGAGGCCTATTCATGATTACTTGCACTAGGTGGCAGTCGTTTGTCTTCATGGAGCTGATGCAAATCGTCTGTTTTGGCTTTCAGATTGAAGAACAAGAAAATGACTTATATTGTATTATATTGTTATGTTATATTGCTATATTATATTTTATAGTGTATTGTTTTATGATGATGTAGTGTTATTGTAATATGTTTTATTTTATTAAGATTTATAAAGATGACAAAGATTAAATCAGTCATTTAAATTAACTTAAATGGCTCAGCGTATTACTATTATATTTTTTGCTTATTTTATTATTATGAAGATATATTATACATTTTCTAGTTTGTTTAAAAAAGGATTTCACTTATTATGTGTTATGTTATAATAACACAATACAGATAATACATAATAAAGGTTCAATTTATCATTTAAATTAACTTACATGACTCAGTGTATCACTTGTATTTTTTGTTTCACAATTTTTTATATATTATTAAAATGTATTCTAAATTTTTATATGATGTTTTGTAGTATATTGTTTAAAAAAGATTTAACTATGCGTTATATATTATAAAGATTCAATTTATCATTTAAATTAACTTAAATGTCTCCGCGTATCACAATATTCTATTTTTGGTTTTGTAAATTTTATCATTATATGTATTATGAAAATGTATTACATTTTCATGTTAAATTTTAGAGAGTAATGTTTCATAAAGATTTATGTAGATTATAAAGATTCAATTTGTCATTTAAATGAACTTAAATTGCTCCGTGTTATTTGTATTTTGTTTTGTAAATATGTAAATATGAAAATGTTTTATCATATTATGCATTTTCATATTTTATAGTGTATTGTTTTATAAAGATTTTACTATTATGTGTTATATATTATAGAGATTTGTAAGGATTATATTTAACAATCCTTACAAATTTAATAATTAGTAAATATTTTATGAAAATGCGTTATTATTTAGACTTAAATTGCTCAATATTATATTAATTTATATATTTAAAAAAATTATGAGGCCTGTATGTATTATGAAAATTTATCATCAATTAAAATTTACTTAAATAGCTGTTATCACATTACTACATTATATATAATATCGTACTTTGTATTATATTGTTTTATAGCGATTTTATGTATTATGAGCACTGTGTATCACAATATCTCCCCTTCATAGGTGTATGTGCTCAAAAGACCTCACGTTGATGAGTTCCTGCAGAAAATGGGCGAGCTGTTTGAATGTGTGCTTTTCACGGCCAGTCTAGCCAAGGTTTGTCCACCACACTACGACACTGACTCACTTAATGTCAACAAACATGTCAAAAGACTCCCCTGCTGGGTGGGTGTTGATTCATACCTGCTCTGCTAATATCTGACCCCCCTCTCTGTCTCTGTGTGGCCTGCATTTGTTTTAGCCGCTAATGCATGGGTAAGTGTCTCTATGGCAACTGTGCCTCTTCCAGAATGCGTGCCATGTACCAGTAGTTGCAGTCGCTGCTGCCTTCACCTTTGAAAGCTCACATTGTTTGAGTTTGGCCGCTTTTACGATACGCTGTGAAGTTTCATTTGTCGCTGTATCTGTAGCCGATGTGTTTTGTTCTTCTCATAGCTGTTAGTGACACATTAGCTGTTGAGAATGTATGCGGCCCACTGTAGTTTAGATCATGTGTCTTGGTTGCTTCCGTGTCTGTTATATCGAGAACATAACGGCTCATTGGCTTTAAAGCTTTCTTACTGAGAGGCACATATCTGATTATGGTTTGTAGGTTTCCTTACAGTCCTCTTTGTAGACGTTTTTGTTTGCATAGATATGGAAATAGTGTTGCGTTGCCCTAGCAGCTTGCTTTTTCTCTTGTTTTATACTTGTATTTGTTGCAGGGAGCAGCTGGACGATTCTACAGTGACTCGACTGTTTAATCAGTGCATGAGCAGCTTGAAGGTCCTCCTTTAACTTGTTTGTAAGTGTCTGTCGTGTCTGTGTGTGCTTCAGTATGCTGACCCGGTGGCTGACCTGCTGGACCAGTGGGGTGTGTTTCAGGCGAGACTCTTCCGGGAATCCTGCGTTTTCCACAGGGGGAACTATGTTAAAGACCTTAGTCAGCTCGGGAGAGAGCTCAGGAACGTCATCATTGTGGACAACTCCCCTGCTTCCTACATTTTCCATCCTGAAAATGCTGTGAGTTTTGATTGCTGATGAAACTCCTAACTAAACCACAGTTTGGTTACTCTTGCACTTATATATAGTAGTGAGAAAAAACCCCATAAACATGACATTCAGAGTCACGATGGACTCTTATGAGACAGATTCTTTTAGCGAATCACGATCATACAGCTCAGCCAATGTAGTCGCCCGAATTATTCTTATTAGTGCATTAAACACACACAGCTTACAATTGCTGTTATGTTGTACTTTAGACCTAAACTGGTTAATATGGTAAAACTGGTTATTCATATGACAGTGTATAGTTAAAGCTACACTAATTAATTAAATTTTTTATAATAAAAAAAATATTATTAATCGTAAAAAACCAAACCATATCTTTACCACACTCATGAACCACATTCATCTGCAGAGATGAAGCATAATCTTCTTTCAGTTTAATTTTTAACTCCAAAAATGGCCCAAAATTACATGTTGTACCTTTAGTGTACACCATACTGTACACATTATGAGAGTCATTGATATTTTAGAAAAATCATTTGCCACAAATAAGTGAATAAAATAAGTATCCACCTTTTAAATGTAAATAAGTATGCACTTTTTAAAACTGATTTCATAGTGCCCTATAAATATAATTAATTTTTTTTGTGGTAATAAAAATAGATGTAATCTTCTTTATGCACCAAGAGCTTGTAACACTCCAAAGAGAAAGGAAAAATTGAAATCGCATCATATGACCCCTTTAAAATACATAATGTATTATAAACAATAGAGCTAATGTACATTACGCATTACAAGAAAGGCCTGCAGAGGGTGCCAACGGCCTGATTATTATTTTTACACGTTGCTGTGCGATCTAATACTTGTTTAATATTGACCAATCACCATTTAATTCAAACGTCCACTTAATCTTTAATATTTGGCCATTTTTTATGACAGAAATGCTATAGCCACTGTAATTAAAAGAATATGTGGACATCAAATGTGTGAACTCAGAGTGAGGGTTTGAGCTTTTATTTTGAAACCGTGATGTATTCTCCTGAGTTTGCATTGATTTATAAATTATTTACCTACACGCATGTAAATAATTAAAGTGCATATACTGTATTAGAACTGCATCGCATATAATTATTTAATTAAATCGTAGCATTTGTGAAATCACAATTATGCTTAATTATAATTTTTAAATGGGTTTAATATATCATGCAGCCTTTGGAAACAGTCTAATGTGTTTTATGGATTCTCGTCCGTGAAATGCGCCACTTCCGGTATTTTGCCGGTTAGTCGGCGCGAGCAAAATGATGTCGAGGATTTGTAAAAATCGAATAGTCGAATAAAATCGACGAATCGCGACAGCCCTATTGTAAATACAACTTAACCACTGATTTCTAGTCGTGTCCAAACAAAGTAGTTTCGCTTTCACAACGAAACACACAGCGGGCTAGAGTGAGCGGAGGGCGGAGACCTAGAGTGAGCGGAGGCGGGCGGGCTTGAGAACGGCGTGGCCGGTGGATTCGATGAAGGAGCGTCCGGTGGGCTTACGGCAACCACATGTGACGACCCCGGGCTGGACTCCGCTTCGTCCACGGTGAAAGCCGATCCGGCGATCCACAGCGCAAAGTTGATGTATTTCCTCAGCGACCAGCACGGATCAGCTCCAGGCATGACGAAGCGGATATCGTCCTCTTTTGGAAGGCCAAACAAAGTAGTTTCGCTTTCACAACGAAACACACAGCGCCTTCACAACTATACTACAGCGAGAATAAAAGTTACGCCGCCTTTCTTTGCGTGAACATGTGGGTGGCGTTATGCAAATCTTCCCACATCGTGACGTAGACATGTGGGGGCGTATTAGAACGAGCCGTTTTAGGTAGGCGTGGCTGACTCTTAACTTTTATAAAGAATATCTCTTTGGATTTGAGACTTTAGTCTTTGCAACTTTACAGATCTTCTTTATGCACCAAGAGCTTGTAACTCTCCAAAGAGAAAGGAAAAATTGAAATCGCATCATATGACCCCTTTAATGATCTTATATTTTGGATATTATATTCCCCAACCCACCAGTTCTTCTGCCTCAGAAGTGCCAAAAGAATCGTTATGGAACCAGAATCATAAGAATCAGAACCGGAACTCTGATACATTTCTTTGTTCCCATCCTTGTTCTTTTTTGTTTTATTTAGGATCTATTTTGGTTTCAGCAGCAATTTACACTGTCTGTAAAAACCAGTACAATAACACTGGCAATATTTTTTTTTCCGTCGTCACACTGAAAGTGAAAGTGCTTCACAATGTGACAAATGTACAGCAATATTTGTTGTGGAATATACAGTTATGTGAATCAAGATTTTGGACCAAAAACATGTCATAACATGAATGTGATTATATTATCAGATAATAACTGTGTGTGTGTCTTGTGAAGGTTCCCGTGCAGTCGTGGTTTGATGACATGAATGACACAGAGCTCCTGGACCTGCTGCCTTTCTTTGAGGGACTGAGCAAAGAGGAGGACGTGTACGGGGTGCTGCAGAACCTGAGGGGCAGGTAGCAGGCTGAGGGGCCAGTGTGAGTCCCCCCGCCCCGCTCCACTCCCAGCACCTCTCTCCTCCAGCCTGCAGTCCTCACCTCACCCATACCACCAGGACACGCACACCGGGACATAAACAGACTCTGAACATTTAATGGACACTCAAATATTTCTCTTTTGAAAAGTGTTTATGATAAACCAAAAATTCAACTTCTTTTTCTTTCCCTTTTTTGAAATGAAATATCCAAGTCATAACCATTCTCTGAGGTGTTGCTATGCAGGTAGAAATCAGTAGGGTTAAAGGACTGTGGGGTTTCCTCTCTGACCCAACAAAGTGCCTTTTTTGAATGTCATTTTTATGGGGGAAATGAACATTTTGTACACAAGAGAACCTAATCTTTACAAGAATTATATGCTTTAAAACGGAGGCAGGTCAGACTCTTTTTATAAAAGCACTGTTAAAGAGGCCAGAGATTTGTAATTCTGTAAAGCTGGGTACACGTCTCCATCTTCTGTTCTTCTCGTGCTCCTTTTGTTTTCGATTTTGCTTTAGCTTGTGCCATTATATAGACCGAGACTATTATCTAGACTTGTATACGTTTAGTTTGTTTTCTAAGAGCAAACGAATGCATTTGCACTCGTTAGGTTACTTGTCTCATATACCGCAAACTCTTTTGCCAATTAACCCCTTAAATCGTGCCAATCGCTAATATTTGTCTCGCAATCTGATGCTGAAGTACGTTTCGTTTTCAGCGAACAGGCCCGACGCTAATATTGGTGCTGGAGACAAATGTTTGGACATTTCAAAAACAGAATTTTAGCCACTAGTCTTTTTTTTGGAACTTTACGTTGATCTGAATGCCTTTGGTGAAGTAGCGTAGACACTGCAGTTGTTCCCCCGCTAATCGTTTTTAAAGGGGAAGTGTCCTTTATGGAAACCAGGATGCACAATTGCAAATGTATCCCTTTTATCGTCTTTAATTCTTTTCTGTTTGAGTCGTGAGTTCTTGAGAATTGGTACAGGTCCATCGTCTTTATATTTAAACCATATATAAACCATACCCTGCTGCTGCTACCACTGTATACTACACTACAAAAGACCTCCCTGTAGGGTACCACCAGTACCAGCCCAGGGACTAGAGCGCTGTGCAGCTTGTGCCAGAGCAGAACGGACGCAGTAGGGCCTTAAAGGGTTTGTTCTTGTCCTCTTGCAGAGCTAAACGAAGCCCTTTTGTCCCAGTGGGGGTTTGAAAGTGTTTGGCGCAAGCTGTGCAAGACTCTCCATCACCGCCTAAGTGCCTAAGACGAGAGGAGCAGCGGCGGGATGTCCCGATCCGCTGCTGAACAGGCAATAACCTCTCTCTCTCTCTCTGCCCAGAGTCCGCCACGTCACAGTTTGGTCACTACATCTTGTCCTCTTTTTTTAAATGTTTTTTTTTCAGTCTTTTATCGTCTACCTCTCTCCGTCTCTTCATCCTGTTCTGCGGCAGGCGACGGAGAGCGATTCATTCTCACGTTTGTGGTCTTCTGTCAGTATTTGAGATGTATGCTTATGTTAGCCCACGCTTGTTGACGTGCTGTACAGCCTCTCTTCAGTCGTCGGCGTCGATCTTCCAGACTGCCTGGATATTTGGCTTGCTAGTATTTTTGATTTCTAGCTTTTATTTCGAATTGTCAAACAATACTTTTCACATTTGCATATTTCACCTTTTTCTTTGAACACCATAGAGTCCTGGTGATCTGGCAGCGTTAAAACACTATTGGTTTTGCTCAGTTGTTGTTTGCTTCTGTTTTTCGCAACTAGACTGTCAGGTGCTGTTTTTAAAACACTGTTTTTGTGTTGTCACTTAAATATCTCAAGTCGGCACATTCAATTACATCATGCCTTATGTTTTTTATCGAATTATAATTTTTTTTTAGTAAGCCATACAGACACTTTAAATGGTCCACAGATCGACTCGGGGGTTTGAAAACAGTTCGGAGAGGCTGTGCAGTGCTGATGTTTGGAGTATATTTCAAGCTGAATTGATTCATGGTTGTCGAAAGTTTTCTTCCGGACTCTGTTATATTAAAGCACCTTTTTAAAAAACAGCACAATGACTTTTATTGGACTTCTTTTATATGGCATGTGCTTGAAGTTCAGTATCTCAGGTGTTACTATTTCTCCAAAGCATGTCAGCTCTTGCAAGGTGTTTTGGCATATCTTAAGTTGTTGGTTGAGAGATTTTACACTAGCTTTAGTTTGTTTACAGAATCAGCAGTCAGGTAATTTGGTTTTATGATTATAAACACATGATTTAATTTAAAACCTGAATTTTGAATGTCTCGAGTATGTGGTTCATCCCTTAAGAGCTATATAAACTACTAGTTTGTGTAAATCCTGATGATCCTGTTCTCCAGCATGATTTGAGATTATCCAAAGAACAAACCATCCATACAAAGGAATCACACTTACTGATTTGTTGATTTGTGACCTACAAATAGTGCAGAATCTTAATATCTCGCTTTATCATAGCATGTTTTAAAAAGTTTCAGACTTGAGCATAATATGAAGTGATACTCTTTCAAATATATGCTAATGTCATCCAATTCTCTGCTGTTAAATAGGAAGTTCTGCGATGTTACCAAAGTAATGCAGTTTTTCTTCTGCTTTCACGTGGACTGGATGTCTACACTAGTAGAGCTCACGCTTTCGGTCTTGCAGATGTGAATCCAAGTGTCTATAACTGCCAAATATGGCATTATCCCACAAGCTCATTAAACTTTCTTCATGCCTCTTTTATCTGGTTTAAGCCATTACAGAATAAAAAACTTAAAACCTACAGTTCTGAATAACTTAGATTTATTTCACCTTTACATGGATGTATACAGTTGGCAATGTGTTTTATCAAAATCACTGATTTTATGAGTATCGGCATTTTAAGTACCTCATTTAATAATGACATACATCGGATGTGGTATGTAACTACATGAAAGACAAAGAAACAAAGTCTAATGCAGGCTTAACATGTATCTAAAGATACTACCCAGAGGATGGAGTGGTTCTGTTTATCTGTAATTCCACCATCAAATGATTCCTCTGCTAAAATCTGAATATCTAAAAACAGTACTCAGTTTAACTAATACTAAACGTTGACAATGCAATCTATTTGGCATACTAAAATGTATAAATGCACTTTACAAATCGTAAAAAGTACAAAAAAAGTTATTGATATGCGAGACCATCATATCACAACTTCTGAAAAGTTGCTCTATTCCCACAATTTCTCATTTACCCATTAGAATCACTCAAGCTGCCTCATGTTTTGCCGACCCTTCCACATATCCACATATGATCATCTCAGATACAGTATAAAACCTGCGCCATCATGTGTTATTCAGCATCCACAACCATGATGTGAACAAAAAGTCCAGCGGAGGAAAGGTGGTCTCCATTCTTAGTGAGCAGTGGCACATGGTGATATCCTTTGGCATAACAAACAAACTATTGATTGTCTGCTTATATGGTTATAGTAATATTTATCATGCATACTTAAGACAGCAACGGCAATTCACAAAAACAGAGATGAGCATGTATTTTAACACACTAACCGTTCTTTAGGCTGTTGAAGGGAAGAGTGTACTGGCCAATAAATTCATTGTTCGAACTGGAGTCGTAGTCCTCAATCGAAAAGCGCACAAGGGCTAGATCTGGCACACGCACATCAAACTGGAAGTTCTCATTCCACATGGGGTTGAAGCCTTGAGAAACAACAGAGAGCGATTAAGCACCATCTTGATCCTGAGGAGTCCTGACTGAGCACATTTAGAGAGTTATTATACCGTTATTCTCAATGTACTGCGTTTCTACCATCGTGGTATCGGCCGGCACACCGTAGACCTGCACTTTCACGACAGGATCAACAATGGAGGACTTCCTTTCGCTCACTTTGGGTAGCTGCTGGGCTGTGATCACCTATTAGACAAACAGAAACAGCGCACATGTAACACGCAGCATTGTAACGAAGATATGCAACTACAGATCCATTACCATCACATGAAGAGTCTTGTTCTTTAACCACGGTCCATCAGGAAGAGTGATGGGGTCAAATTTAGTGTCTCGGTCTCGTAGGTAAGAAGGCTTGAGGTTGTAACCACTCTGTCCGTTCTGGAGGAAGAGCCCCCGATTCAGATCCATCTCTGGGCAGGCTGTCTGGAAATTAAGGGCCACTGGAGAAAAGGGAGATCAAATGGATTGTTACAATCAGGTTCGGAGAAACATTTTAAGCTTTAAAAAGCCTGTGAGTTTAGCACTGTGACATTAACATCAACTCTAACTAGATTTGAAAATGCACATGTCTTAGTGTCAGTTGTATGGTGGGTATACAATTCATGTCTTTACCTATCTGACAGCCTGCGTTCCACAGAGGCACGGGGTTGTAGTTTGAGGAGTCTGTTCTCAGTCCCGCTGGGTAAATCCGGCTGAGTTTGTCTATATTGTGACGGATATAATCGTTCGCTGTGACAGAAAAATAAAGTTAGCTGAGGAATGTGTTTGGATAGTTGACAAATAGACATATAGGCAGAAAAGTTTTTGAAAGGCAGATGATTTTAGATGATTATACTTATAATATAATATATACACACACGCACCCACACACACAGGCTGCATTTTCTGCAAAATACGGTTTAAAAAAAAAAGAAATATTGAAAAATATTAAAAATTAAAATATCAATTTTCAGTTTTTATACATGTTACGGTATTCTGTCCTTTTGCGCCTCCTCATTGTTTTCATTTGGACTTTTTTTTGCGTCTTTTGGTCGCCCTTTTGTCAATTTGCAGGGTGGAGACTTAGAGACCTGCACTCCCGCGGGAGTACCGCGGGACCCGACGCAACAGGATGCGGCGCGGGACTACTCTTGATGGGCGAGTGCGGGTGCGGGAGAGTAAAATGATTCGCGGGACTCCCGCAAAATAGAAATTATCTAAACAAAAAGTGTCTAAAACATATCAATTGTTATTATATACAAAAGCAAAAAGAACAACTAATATTAACATTAAAATGACTGACATGCGCAAGCTAGGCATAGTTTCTATTTATAACACGTGTTTAAAGGTTGCGCAATGTAGCCAATCACAGACTCAGCTGTTGATTTCTGGATCAGAGGTGATTAAGTTAGAATCTACTCACTGCAGTGCTGAAATTGCGTGCTCACGAATCCTCTCATTTTAACACACGAAGTGTAGACACTGTGAAAGATTCATTGTGCATATATTTATTGTGTTATAACAGAGCTTTATGAGATCGCGATTAACTGAGATGTCAGCTTTTAGTGATAAAGGAAGCGCGATGCTCGCATTCTGCCATGCCAAACCATGCACGCAGCAGCACATGCTTGCTTTTCTGTTAAACATTTTATTTGATTTATTTAGTCATTTAGCAGACGCTTTTATCCAAAGCGACTTACAAACGAGATAATAAAAAATAACAGTGGGTTGTGATTGTGTCCGTCCTCCAGGGTGGTGTGCCCCGTTTGAGCTTGACTTCTCTCCAGCACCACATTTTGAGCCTTTTTTAATACTTTATCTTTTTGTTGTTTTATTTTCTCTTCCCTTTTCGGGTTTATCTTCAGTATAAATTACTTTAATAAATGGTTATTTTGAGTTAACTTGCTTTGTGCGTGGCCTCCCAGAGGCGGACAGTAACTAAGTACATTTACTTGAGCATTGTATGCCACATAGAGATGTCAGAGCTATGTGAGATCACTACCATCCTGATTTTGTGGGGGTGGGTAGGGGTGTTAAAAATTTTTTTTTTTTTAACATTCTAAAAGCTCTTTATTCCAAATATACTACAAGTTAGTCAGTGTATTCAGCAGGTGTAATGTATTCTAAGTTGCTTCAGAAGTATTGCAAGTACTACTACGTACAACAATAAAACAGTGCATTGACATAAAAAAGGAAATTTACTTTTGGTACTTAAGTACTTTTAAAAGCAAGTACTTCTGTACTTTTACTTAAGTAAAAATCTGTCTTTACAACTCTTACTTGTAATGGAGTAATATTTGACCAGCAGTATCTGTACTTTCACTCAAGTAATGGAGTTGAGTACTTTGTCCGCCTCTGTGGCCTCCCCATTTATGTTACGCTGCCCTGAGCCTGCTAGTTTGTAACAATACATTTTACATTTTATTCCTGAGATGTCAAAAGCTTATTTTTTTTAGCAGCCTTCAGTGTCACATGATCCTTCAAACAAAATGTAATATGCTAATTTGGTGCTTAAGAAACATTTCTTATCTTATCATCTTATGTTAAAAATGCAGCTTAATATTTTTGTGAAAACTTTTGATAATAGAAAGTTCAAAAGAACAGCTATCTTTTGTAACATTATAAAGGTCTTTCCTGTCAGTTTTAATCAGTTTAATGAATCTTTGCTGAATAAAATTATTAATTAAAAAACTAATCTTAAAATAAAAAATCTTAGTGACTTCAAACACTGAACTGTAGTGTACATTGTTTTAGATGCTGTAACTTTGGTGTAAATTACCATATTTTTCTTAAATTACTAAAAATAAAATTTGTATAGATTTGAAATGAGAAAAACATTTTTTTTTTTTTTTAATAGATAATTTTACGTTCATGAATAAAATGGGTCTCTCTTTTTGCTGTCCAGTAAAGTGATGAATATATGAATGGCTCTTTTCCTTGTTAGTCACCTGCTCATTTCCATATTCAAAGTTGTGTCAAAGGTCTCCCTCATGCAGAACCATCATCTGTGACGTTATGCACGTTTCTGACTGTGTATTTTGCAGCGTAACAAATCTGTGCAGCTGGACAGACTCCAAGTCATGACACATACTCATGTGTTTAATAGCCTGTGTTGTGTCTGAGCGGCATAAGTCATGACATCACACCTGATTCCTCCGCCAGTTTCACAGCTTTTCCCTCTTTGAAGGAGGCCATCTCATAAAAGGACTGCTTGTCCTGGGAATCCTCAAATCCATGGAAGTGGACACTTTTGCAGTAGATCACGATATCAGACAGCTCCTTCGCCAACTTCAGCGACTTTGTTTTCTGTTTTGGGTATATGTAATTACAAAATAAAAAAAAATTTGAAATCAAAAGAAATAGACATTTTTCTTACCATGATCACATATGTTCATAAGAAACAGAGCACAGAAATCAGCTTACACTAGACTTCTTTTCCTGGTCTTCTTCATCACCTTCATCATCTTCTTCCTCTGTTACACTTTCTTCGTCTGCTGTTTTGGACTCTGAAAACATGTCCTCAAGTTTGTCTAGTCTTTTCCCTTTGACTATGAACCGGCCTTTGAGCTCCTAAATAATACACGACACCAGTATTTAACAACTAGTGTCACCAAAAGGAATGGCAAATACCATTTTAAGAGCAACTTACAGTTGTCTATGAAAAAAAATTAAATTCTTAGATCTCAGCTTAACAGTGCAGAATACTATCAAATATTGGTATTTCTACATAAACTGAAGAGCATATGTTTCTAACACAGTAGTTTTAGGAAGCTTTTGCTGTAACTGATGTAACCCTGAGAACAGCAGCGTTTGTATTGTTGACTGTGACAGTGACCAGGACAGGCCACACCTTGACTGAGGGGAATGGAAAACAACGTTATGTAAGCTATGATAATCATCCGCTTCCCTGCAGGCAAAGCACCAGTCGTCATAGTAACCCAAAGCAGAGTCTTTCAAAGCAGGTCACAACAAAACCACGATGGACCAACGTGATCGCATAACTCTGCATTTGCCATTTCCTCATTTCCAAGTACGCAAGCATAATTGATGTGCTGAAGGTGTCAGTCTAGTGTTTCTGAAGAGTTGACATTTGTAATTTTGTGAAAACAACGAGAGTTTGAGATGCAGCGACGATTTCAAATAGAGAGCAGCTGTATGAATTCCACACATTCCACAGAATTCCATCCTGAAAGCATCTCCTGTTCAGACAGGCTGGAAAACTCTCTTGGGTCTGACATCTAAAGCCACAGCTACTGGATTAAATCAACTACTTTGATCTTTTAAACTAATTTCAACAGATTTTAAGTAAATATTCAATTTGTATAAATGGCATATACTCCTGTGCACATTTAAACCAAAATAAAGCATGCCTAGAACCCTTCTAAATTGGTCAAACAAGGCATTCTGTGGTCAAATATTTTAAAATTCCAACCACTAAATAGTAGGAACATATGACATATTGGTACCATATCGGATATCTATCTGTATGAAGAGACACTGGATCTTCAGTTCCAGGTATCGTTGGTTGGTTGCATTTAAAGGGATAGTTCACCAAAAAAATGAAAATTCTATCATTAATTACTCTCACGTCGCTCACAACTCGTAACACCTTCGTTCATCTTCTGAACACAAATTAAGATATTTTTGATGAACTCCGAGAGCTTTCTGATCCTGCATAGACAGCAAGGGTCCTACCACGTTCAAGACCCAGAAAGGTAGTAAGGACATCGTTAAAATAGTCCATGTGACATCAGTGGTTCAACCGTAATTTTATGGAGCTATGAGAATACTTTTTGTGTGCGGTGCTGCTGACGCAGGAGCTGTCATATTTGTTTACAATCAGAGGAGTGCACACACATGCGTCGTGGTACTCTCGTGAACACGTGTCAAAGACTGACACGGAAGAGAAGAAATTGTTAAAGTAATTATTTTTGTTTTCCTTGCGCACAAAAAGTATTCTCGTAGCTTCAGAAAATTTCAGTTGAACCACTGATGTCACACACTATTTTAACGATGTCCTTACTACCTTTCTGAGCCTTGAATGTGCTAGTTGTGTTGCTGTCTATGCAGGTTCAGAAAGCTCTCGGATTCCATCAAAAATATCTTAATTTGTGTTCAGAAGATGAACGAAGGTGTTACTGGTTTGGAATGACATGAGGGTGAGTAATTAATGACATTTTTCATTTTTGGGTGTACTATCCCTTTAAATGTATTGCCATATCAGCTTCATTGGCTTTTACATGGCAGATCAAAATTAAATATTCAACAACATAATATCATAAATATAAAAAAACTACTCAGACAAAAAGACAACATTAAGCACAATTTCTATAAAATATTCTTTAAATGCACTTGTGATAAAAATGGTAAACGTTTTTCTGGGTTCATAAGTCCTTAAAAAAAAATAAAAAATTTTGGCTTATTACATCGGCCAGAATGTTAAAGGTCTCATAATGTACACCTTTCTGGAGTTTTATTTTAGGTTTTGATGTCCTTAAGAATATATATTTGCGGTATAAGTACCAAAAACCATCTCAATATATTTTTACAGCTCCTCTCTCAGGAGCTCTGCTGAAAACAGGTCGATTTTGGTCTGTCTAATTCATATTCATGAACAGTAATTGTGAAAAAAGCCAGGAAATTTCAGTTTTGACAATATGGGACCTTTAATACCATTGCATCCCAACTAAATATTTTGATCACCTTTCCTGGTGACCAATCTCTAACACTGTCTCTTTCCATTCCACCATTGCCTCTTTCTTCTTACATCATTTTGTTTGTTTGCTTGTGTTTCACGCCATGCCAGCTTCTGTGGCTATTTTCTTAAAACAAACTATATTAGGTTTTTAAAATGTATTTTTGCTATAAACTCTAAAACTGTATCTGGCTTAACTCTGTTAAAAATCTCTTCAAAAGTGTTAACTGAATAACACTCTAACAAAAATTCTCACGGTTTAAACCAGCACAATATAATAAAACATGTTTCAGAGATAAAGGGGTTTGGCAGAGAGAACATGTTGGAGGATCTTCTCCAAGTATTAAAAACTTGTGTGTCATCCTGGAATGACCTATTCTACAGCGGGTATAAACAATCTGTTTCTTCTTACATGATAAAAATAATTTCAATTTCATAATTCATGCCCATGTAATTTCTTATTTACAATTGGGTGTGTAATTAGAAGGATAGCATACAATCAGTCCGTCATTATTACAAAACAAACCTTCTCGGCTCGACTCGGCTTCCCGAGCACCCTGTCAGGTTTATTTTGTATTTTATAATAACCAGATTAACATATGGTATGCTTTACATAGTCTTGCAACTGAATATGCCTGTATAACATGGCTTAGCGGATTACTGAACATTAACATCTTGCAATCACTAACCTCTGGGGAAGGGAGGCATGTGGGCATCTGATCTCCGAGGGGTTTGGTGATCAGAGCGCTACCCAGGATGGAAATCAAGTGCTGAGCCATGATCTTCTGCTGCTCCACACTGCAGTGGTTCTCCAAAGACAGGATCAAAGGATACTCGGACGTCTGGTAAAAGGAAAAAAACACATTGTTGACAGTCAGGCACACGTGGAAAGCACACCAGAAGGACAAGCTCTACATCAGGGGTCTCCAACCTTTTTTACACCACGGACCGGTTACGGTTTGAAAAAAATCTTGCAGGACCGGGGGAGATGGGGTCTTTAAAACAGGTCTATTCATTTATACTGTTATCAGCACATGTTGAAGTAGATTCGTCTCTTGTCGTCTCTGAGAGAATAAGCGCTGTTAATGCAGCATTAGAAAACTCTGTCAGTTTTTTACTTTCAATTTCAGTATAGTGACTGAAGTTAAGATGTTCACCGGCATAAGTTTGCACGTTGCTTGTGTGATATCCACTGGCTCGCCTTCATGGATTAAAACAGAAATATTTCCAGTATTGCGACGTAACCGCAAACCCCCATGCGTATGTATCTTAAACGCAGGGAGACATGAAAGAGGAATCAACTCGGTATGCCGCGCTGTCTGAAACACGTCTCTATGCTTGTGCGCGCTTCGGGTGTGTACGAGAACAGCGCGTAAGTAACGAATTGAGTTCTGTTTCGTTTCTTCTTCTTGTGGTTTTAAATAGCTTGAACGTGTAAATTGGCAAATTAATCTGCGAATCACATGCCGAACGGTGGGGTCTGGACCTGGTCCGTATATCACGGATCAACTGCGATCCATTTAAGCCCTAATAGCCTAGACAGATCAGAGCAATCTTTTATTTACTAATTTAACATGAAATCGTCAAATTGCTACTCGATATCAATCGCATACAACAAAAATACAGAATAATTAGAACAATAATTTATGCACAATAAATAACAGAGCGTCATATCTATACACATTTTCCCCAGAGCGTTCTCGCGACCCGGAGGGAATTAGGGCTGCCACTAACGACTTTTTTCTCTCTCGATTAATCTATCGACTAATTAATCGATGAATCGATTAATATAAACGATTAATTTCCCGCACAAAAAATCAACAATTTTAAAGAACATTTTATTAAACTTGCAACTTTGCCATTCTGTAGTGTACTGTTAGAAATTATTTGATGATGCAGCAATAAAACGGCTAGTATAATTTAATGCAGGTGTTTTTGAACTTTGCTGTTTTAAAACATGATCAAAATACTATCTATTTTGATGCCAAAATTTCAAATAAGAGAGGAAGTGACAAATATCGGTATCGGCATCAGAATCGGCCAATAAGTGTTTGTTAAAATCGGTATCGGCCCCAAAAAATCCTATCGGTGCATCCCTAAAACAAACCTAATAAAACTGAAATAAAAAGAAAATAACTGTTATTATTTTTAAATATAATAAATATAATAATAATAAAAGTCTGAGAAAGTCAGCATGTTCTTAATGTCAATATATCCACATGTTCTGGGCTTCTGTTCATTACAGCTGTGAGTAAAACAATAAAGGGAAAAAAAAACATGTTTCAATTAACCCCACTAGTTGGGTTTTCACATTAAATAAATGCAATGTTTAAAGTCCACTAGAATCAAGTATTAAAATGTTATTATTAAAAGGTATTATTATTAAAAATGTTAAGTATTAAAAGTACTCTCAGAAATGTGTTAACAACAGATTTAAAAAGACATCTCCAGCATGATGAAAAAAATGAACAGAGGACTTCAGTAATGAAACTCCAAATGAAATCCAAATTTCTATGAAATCCTTTTTTAAAGCAAAAGTAAAGTGCAACAGAGAATGCAAGAAGCAAGTGCAAGTATCTCATAGTCCAAATCACTGAAATCAAAGTTCAGTATTATAGGTTTAATATATCATGAGGCCTTGGAAAACAGTCTAATAATGTGTTTTATGGATTCTCGTCCGTGAAATGCGCCACTTCCGGTATTTTGCCGGTTAGTCGACGCAGGCAAAATGAAGTAAAGGATTTGTAAAAATCGAATAGTCGAATAGAATCGACAAATCGGGGCAGCCCTAGTAGGAATTCTTCCACAGCCCGGTAGTGGGTCGCGACCCGGTGGTTGGGGACCTCTGCTCTACAAGTCCCAAAACAAACATTATCCGTCACTATATGTGACCCTGGACCACAAAACTTTTTTTTTTTTTTTTATGCCAAAAATCATTAGGATATTAAGTAAAGATCATGTTCCTTGAAGATGCTAAGGACTTAATTTGTTCAACTTTAAAGGCAATTTTCTCAATATTTTGATTTTTTTGCACCCTCAGATTCCAGATTTTCAAATAGTTGTATC
>NW_015540881.1:266135-284610 GCF_001515605.1 Sinocyclocheilus anshuiensis | reverse complement strand
TCAGATGATGCATAAATCTCAATTTTGAAAAATTGACACTTAAGACTGGTTTTGTGGTCCAGGGTCACATATTATCTCGGTGAAATGACAGCTGTTTGCATTAATTGTTATAAATATTTTTTACCTTGAAGGCATTTTCTTGAATGGCTTTGATCACATCTTTGAAGAGGACCTTTGAGGTGAGAGTGTATCCATGGTAAATGACCGGCTCTCCATCTGAGCCATCCCAGCAGTCCAACTCCACACAACGGCAGCCCTTCAGAAGTGCTCTATGGAGGGACAATACAACTTGGTACTCCAAAAATAAGCCATGCTTTAAGAAAGGTAAATTAATTGAGATACTTTCATTATGAAGCCTGTATCTAATTATCTAATAATCTAATAGTATCTAATAATGCATTTCATCTTTAAACTATTTAATTAAAATGCAAACAAAAGGTGAATGATTGATATGATTACTTTATGTATGCCTCAGTGCTGCTGGGTCCTTTGAGCTGGTCCTCCAGCAGGTATGTGTTGTGAGAGGAGGAGATGAAGTAATGGTTGAGAGGCTGGTTCATGTCCTGGTAAACACTTTTATGAGCCAGGTTAGAGATCAGCCCCTCCGGCTGGTGCAAGTACATTAGGAAGCCATCCTTTGTCATTTGCTGTTTGGCTTTGGCTACAAAAAGTGCAAAACACAGACATGCAATTACAAAGACATTGTAGTTACACTTGCATTTTTTTCTCCGAGACTGAAACTAAATACATTTACTTACACTATCACTCAAAAGTTTGTGGTTGGCAAGGTTTTTTGTATGTAAAAATGTAATTTATTCCTGTGGTGGCAAAGTCATTACTCCAGTCTTCAGTGTCACATGATCCTTCAGAAATCATTCTAATATACCGACTTGCTGCTCAAAAAACATGTATTTTTCTTATTATTAATATTGATTATAAACTTAATTGCTTAATATTTGTGTGGCAATCACAATACATTTTTTAAAGATTCTTTAATGAATGTAAAAAGTTCAAAAGAACAGGATTTATTTTAAATAAAAATATTTTGTAACTAGTGCTGTCAAACGATTCATCTCGATTAATCACATCCAAAAATAAGTTTTTGTGTACATATGTCTGTGTACTGTGTATATTTATTATGTATATATAGATACATTTACACACAGCATATATTTTGGAAATATTTACATGCATATACATTTATATTCTTATTATATATAAATATATTTAATATATAAACAACATATTTTTCTTAAATATATACATGCATGTGTTTGTATTTACATATACATAAATATACACAGCACACACACATATATTATGTAAACAAAAACTTTTATATTGGATGCGATTAATCGTGATTAATCGTTTGACAGCACTATTTGTAACATTTAAATGTCTTTACTTTCATTTCTGATAAGAAATGTATGAATTGAATGTATCGTTGCTGAATAAGTCATTTCTTAAAAACAAAAAAAAATTACTGACCCCAAACTTTTGAATAGTAGTGTATAGCAGATGTTTTTTATCCATAGTAACTTATAAATAAGAGTAACTCAAGCAGGAGGCATTACCATTTTCATCAAGTTCATATTTCTCAATAAGCTGAAGGGCATCATTCTGAGACACGTCTTCTTTCTGTTCATTCAACAGGAAGTTGAGCAGGTCAGCGGCGCTCATGAGACCATCTGTTTTTGCATACTCTTCATAGATGACATCAATCTCCTCTCTTTGTGTCAGGATTTCATAGAAATGCTCAATCTCCTTGCCCTCCAGGAATCCACACTTTGATTTGTCACATTTCTGAAAGGGAGGAAACAGAGGCTTTTCTAGTCAAGTAATTTCTTGTGTGGGTCATATTTTACAATAAGGTTAAATTTGTTGTTAACATGAACTTATACTTCTAAAGCATTTAATAATCTTGGCTGATGTGCATTTCAACATTTACTAATATATTATTAAAATCAAAAGTATCTCTTAAATGGTTAGTTCACCCAAAAATGAAAATTCTGTCATTAATTACTCATCCTCATGTCATTCCAAACCCCTAAGACCTTCGTTTATCTTCGGAACACAAATTAAGATATTTTTGATGAAATCCGAGAGCTCTCTGACCCTCCTCGTTCATCTTTGGAACACAAATTAAGATATTTTTGATGAAATCTGAGAGCTCTCTGACCCTCCGTAGACAGCAACGCAGCTGAAATGTTCCCAGGTCCAGAAACGTAGCAAGGACATCGATAAAATAGTCCATGTGACATCAGTGGTTCAACCGTAATTTTACGAAGCTACGAGAATATTTGTGTGTGCAAAGAAAACAATAATAACAATTTATTCAACAATTCTTCTCCCCGAGTTACCATCTTCCGCCATTTTGGAGAGTCGCCTACCCCAGAACGTAATCAACGTAATCATCGTTGTTTACGTTAAGCATGCGTGTGCTTTATCCTGAACGTAAACAACGATGATTACGTTCTGGGGTAGGCGACTCTCCAAAATGGCGGAAGACAGCAACTCGGGGAGAAGAATTGTTGAATAAATGTTGTTATTATTGTTTTCTTTGCGCACAAAAATATTCTCGTAGCTTCATAACATACGGTTGAACCACTGATGTCACATGGACTGTTTTACCAATGTCCTTGCTACGTTTCTGGACCTGGGAACATTGCAGTTGCGTTGCTGTCTACGGAGGGTCAGAGAGCTCTCAGATTTCATCAAAAATATCTTAATTTGTGTTCCAAAGATGAACGAACGTCTTATGGGTTTGGAACGACATGAGGATGAGTAATTAATGACAGAATTTTCATTTTGGGTGAATTATCCCTTTAATAATATTTAATGGACCTGAGCTAACAAACTAACAATGAACATTTGTATTTTTATTAACTAAACACTAACAATGTTCAATAAATACTGTATAAAATGTATTGCTTATTGTTAGTTAATGCAGGACGCCGGTTTCACACCACACGCGTAAGCAGAGCGTGTTTTTTTTGACGCCCATGTTAACAGATTAGAGCATTCACACCGCGCGCAGAGGCGGCACGGCTGCGCGTAGCTGGAGCAGAGCAGAAGCGGCAGCGCCGCAATCGTTTTGGCACCTAGTCTATTTTTGCTGCACCGCTTACGCTGGATTAAAAACACAGTGCAATGTTCTGGATCAAAACTGACCTGATTAACATGACAAATAACAATTTCACCACAAAATCATGTAAGTGAGGTGTTTCACAATCACGGGGCAAAAGGCACACAGTATTGATAAATACTTTAGCTAAAATATATTTTTTATTTTTTTTTTCATGTCTAAGTTAATACTTGTTCAAAACAATCACTTTAGCAAAGTTTGTACTAGGCTATTTTCTGCTTATTTCGATAAATATACCATCATTAAAATGTTAATATAAAATATATTTGAAAATACAGAAACAAAATAAAAAAGTAAAGATTCTGAAAGCATTGAAGGAGATTCCATAATTCAATATAGATTTACAGTAGTAACAACGAACTATATTTTATTATATGATATGATTGATATCATGTTTTTAAATATGATGGTTTCATTCTAAACATGGTGATTATCTCTAATATGGACACCCAACATAATATATTATATTTACCATCTGAATCTAACCATGTCATATCAACAAATTAAAAAGTCAGCCATCTATTAATTATCATGTTAATTATTGTGTCTTTCGCCCCAACAGCAGCAGTAGCCCCTCACTGCAGAACACAAGATCCAGGGGGCATGGTTGGATCCACATCTAGGGGTGGAGATGGGTGGGTTTATGGATCAGGGGGTGGAGACGGGTAGGTTTAGGTATATGTATATGTAACCTTCATCTCAAAATATATTCAATAATTTTTAAATTATTAAAACTAGAGGCATTTATTAACTTTAAGATTACTTTTTATCATGTAAACTATATGTACAGCATGTTATATGCACGTGTCAGAGAACATGGCCGCATCACAGCATGCTGCCCATATCAAAGCACATGACAGACAGTTGTCGGAGAACACCTGAAAACCGTGACCGAATGACCGATACTTGTCTGTATTTGCAGTACAGCTGCTTCAGCTGGTCAACCTCCTCTGCATACGCGCTGCCTCTGCTCTGCTAACGCGTGCAGTATGAAACAGGCGTGAGATGCAGCACTGTGGGAACAACATTATAGATGGGCAAACTAGGTTAGACTCCTGCATAATTACAGAAATATTACCTGAAAGAGCATTTCACCGTAGTCTTCAGACACCTCAATGTTGATGTCTCGTAGAAAGCTCTTTATCTCTTTCTGACTGATCTTGTTATCAAAGTTTTTATCTGCTTTACGCAAACAGCTGTAGATCCAGCTGGAGAGCTCTGATGTAAGGACAATTAGAAAGAGATTTGACAAGTAACGCTTGAATTGCACCTAAACGTCACATGCGTTTGAAAAGGATACTGTTCTGTTTTCTTCTGAGGAGTGAGGTTCTTTATGTTTGAGATGACCTTCTCCAAACCGCCGACCCACTTCTTGGCTTCCTCCTCAGAGCTGGCGATCAGGTCCAGGCCCTTCTGTCGGCCCTTAAACAGGATGGAGAACGCTCGACCCTCCACTGATTCCTCTGTGTATTTCCTCAAACTCTCTGTCTGCCGACCTGTTCGTACCTCGTCAATGTCCTCAACAGAGACTGGGAGAGAGACAGATACAGAAACATAATATATAACAATGTGGGTCCCACTGAACACAGAACCAGATCATCCATGACATTCCCAACATTATCAAAAATAACACTGCAGTTTAGCAGTGTGCAAATGTAACATCTGTACTGTGAATAAAATGGTGAGCTTATATTTTGGATGATTTACATCCAAAATTTGTCATTACCTGATGTCAGTTTTTTAAATGGCAAAAATGTTGTAAATCAGTAAACTTGATTTTATTTTCCAGTAAGTATGCTTACAGTAATTTATGCTTAAAATCATTAAAAATGTTAATTATAATAAAGATATTTCCTAAAAGCAGTTTTTCCTAGTTTCTATTAAGGATTGCTGGTAAACGCTGTATCATCACGGTAATATGCATATGGAAATTCTATGCAGAAGAGGTCTTGCATAAGAAAAAAAGCATTGGAAACTTGATTTTGGACATTTGCATACTTTGAGGGAAAATATACGTAAGTTTTAAACATAGCCCCAGGCTTGTATTTTACAGCACTGGTCACAAAAGGACAATGTAACTTTAACGTGCTGTAGTAAAACACACAACTAGTACACAAATAGCTAATTTGGAGAAACATTTGTTTCATCAGTAATAGCCCTTTTAATTAATTACATCTAAAAATGATACACAAATCTTCTTGCCAATGCTTTAAAGCATTTAACAAGGGCAAGAGATCACTATGACATTATTATGATGTAAAGATGTAGTGATATAATCATACATTACAATTCAGAAGATTTTGTTTTTTAAATCTTTTATGCTGACCAAGGCTGCATTTATTTGATCAAAAATACAGTAAAAACAGCAACATTGTGATTTTTATTACAATTTAAAATGTTTTTTAATTTTGATATATATAACTGTGAATTTTCAGCATCATTACTCCAGTCTTCAGTGTCAAGTGATCCTTCAGAAATCATTTTAATATGCTGATTTGATGCTCTAGAAACATTTATAATTACTATCAATGTTGATCACAATTGTGCTACTAAATATTGTTGAGACTATGATATATTTCAGGACTCTTTGATGATTAGAAGTCCAAAAGAACAACATTTATCTGAGACAGGAATATTTTGTACTACCACTTTTGATCAATTTAATGCACCCCTGATATATCTCTCTTACAGACCCCAAACTTTTGAATGGCAATATACATCAATAATTAAATAAATCACAAGCAATGTTAATGTCTATATCAGTATTTTTGAACCACACCCAGTAAACGTCGGCCTCAGTCCAACTGATTTTGTTGGCACAAACCTGATAATAGTATTCATTATAGATAAAATAACTTTAATATTAAACAAAGCAAGATCATTTCACTGTCACAGACATTAATGTTACACTGCCTGTACAGTACATATTATATGCAACTACATTTAGTCTTTATGCATTCATTTTACCCCGTTTATGTTTAAAATGTGGATTTGAGGAAGGAAGCGCTGTAGTAACTTCTGTTAGAGACATTCATTAACATTTATATACTGACAAACAAAACACAATATAGGTCATTGCAGGACACGAGCACAGGAGCAAAGAAAGGGTTGACTGACACACCCCTGCGCACATCCTTTTTGGGACTCACATGTCTGTTTGGACTTCAAGGTCTTTTTGGATTCATGCCACATGGTCTTGCAGTCCTCCTGGAGTTTGTAGTAGCGTGTCTTTTTCCATGATCCCGAACGGACTTTCAAAAGATCTCCGCCATTCATCAGGAACTGCAGGTCCCCGTCACCCTCCAAACCTGTGGGGAGGACAAGAGCAAGACTGCTCATGTAATCATTCTTTCAAAGCTCATTCTGAAAGACAGATTTGTGGGTTATTTCCCTCAACATTCTTTTTATGAAGGCAGAACAAACAAAAAGGATTGTATTGTCGCTCTGTGGTCCAATTGAGGAAGGAACCCACCCATTCATGAGTCCAGCTGCTGAGGAAGAAAACGTGGCTTATAAACTTTTATGTAAAACACAAAAGACTGCATAAAAAGACGTGAACACACACTACTGGCACCTGACACCAACCAGGACTTGCTTTTAGGTCAAACTGCCATAGCACAAACGAATTATTTACAAAGGCGTGGTGTGTATTTATGAGTAATTTAACACAACCATGAATCAGTTAGGTGTGATGTGTTCTTGCTCTATTTACGACAATAGCAAAAGCTCCCAGCTTACACTGCATTCTAGATAGACAAGTTGATAAAGACAATTTCCTCGATTTCCTTCGAGGTGCTTGTCAATGAACTATACACATCTTTAAATAACCAACTGAATGCCACTTTAAAGGCAAGTATGAAAGGTCAAGTTCTCAGATTACACATAAGATTATTGTTTTATTCTTTGTCCTACCGAGATGTTTCATGTTGTTTCTCGCTGTTGTTTTCATCTGCGCGCGGTATAAGGACTCTTGAGATTTGGTCCGCGCTGGTTGTCTTCGTACACACTGCATTTTGTGAATATTCCGCAACAAAAATCAAAACTGCTTCTGAATAAGGGAGCCACAAACATATCCCAAAAGACCTGCCGTGTAGTGCTCACTCACTTGTCCCCGGATTCGGGGCGTGTACTAATCCAAAATTCATCCCTAGAATATGACTGTAGTGACACCTGATCTCAACGAGTGGCTATATTCGTTGGTGATTCGTGAATTCAAACAACACTTTAAGGATGTTTGTTCAAAGATAGATTTAATAAGTATACTTATTAAAAGTATACCTGAGTCAGAGACTACAGTTGAAAGCGCCAAGCGCGAATACTAGCCTACACAACAGCTGGTGAAATACCTGTTGGGCTTTTTTTGAGTGTCTTTCTGTGCAGAATCAATGGCGCCATCTAGTGGCTGTATTTGCCAGCAGCCACACTTGGAATCTCATGCCTTGATATGCTTGCTGTTCTATTATGATGGTAGTAATAATGATCGTTTCAGAATCATACACGGCCTTATATTTTCAGAAAAGTTGTTCATGCCTCACTTGGTGGCATTTGGCATAGTCTATTAAACCAAGTGAGAAATATTATCTAACATATGCGTTAATAAATGGTAGACATGTGAAGAGCAGAATGTTTTTGTACTACAATGTCAATATAAATATCGTTTATATATTTTAGATGTCGTTTAAATGTATAGGGCCAGGCTAATGATATTGTTAACTAAAAGTATTAAATATAATTTTTATAAATTGAAAGCTGAAATGAAATACAAACCATAGATGAGAATAGCTTAAATGAAACCTTGGCTTCTAAAGTTTAAAATGAAATACCAAAATGAGTAAAAGAGCAATAAACTAAAGTCAAATAGAAATATTTAATAAATAAGTCGATGAGAATAGCTTAAATGAAACCTTGGCTTCTAAAGTTTAAAATTAAATACCAAAATGAGTAAAAGAGCAATAAACTAAAGTCAAATAGAAATATTTAATAAATAAGTGACAAAAGCACATAAAATTACTAAAACCTAAACTAAAATGAAAAATGGAAATAACAAAAGCTGATTCCAAATATGAATAAATACTACAATAGTATATAAATAACACTAAAATAAAACTGATAGAGGCTACATTGATGTTTATACAAATTTTTAATTTCATTCTACATTTCAGTACCTAATTTTCACAGTAAAATTTTGTTTATTGCACAACGGCTTTCATATATCTACTTTTAAACAAAGTTCTGCCCTAACTGTCTTTTGTTGACATTGTATTATGTTTGTTTTGGATTCAGATAAGTATGTATGTACATGACAGCTTTCTGTTAAAGAAAGCAAACACTTGCAGTGGTTCTATGGACTTTTCCCCCTGTAATATTAAGACAATTTGTAGTGAGTCTATCTGCTCTTACAAACCCACAGGCTGCTTCCTGCTGCCATTTCAGTGCGAGGGTTGAGGGAGGACAGTTAGATCCTATTCATATCCGTCTGGATGACAGAGATACTGGAGATTCAGGAGGTGTGTACACAACAAGCACGCAGTTATTTAGATGCCTTAGGCTTTTTAAGAACCCAAACGCAGGTCACATTTACGGTAACACCTTATCACCTTCGGGGAAAAACCATGCACAAACTGAACATTAAAAAAATAAAATGTTTCTCTTTTTAAGAATATTTTAGTCACTTTTTTTGTAAACTGTGATCTGTTGAAAAACACCGTAAAATGAGCTGAGCCTTGGTTTAAAGAATTGAGTAAACCCATAATTTGACAGACGTTTCAGGCAGAGGAACTAAAGTAATGAAAGGGATGTCATGCGAGACAGTCAACGGAATGTTGCTCCAGGCTACTGACACCTCTCCTGTGCCCCATCCTCAATAGAAAGTCTAGTAGGTTATTATATTGCTGCAAAATTGGAGCACTGTAAGAGATTGACAAATACACCCAACACATGACAATACAAAGTTACTAAGGGTGTGGCAGCCATATTATGTCCTCTAACTCAATTTACACCACCCATTCATGCGTTTATCATACTACATCCACAGAAATAGCTGTCTGAAGTAGGCTATTTTCAAAATTAGTGCACAAGTTCAAATCAATATCTAATGTATAACACAATAAATAAAGCTTGGTTCATCTTCAGTTTGTTTCCCCCTCTCCGTTGTTTGAAACTTCGACCTTCAAATGAAATATTTCATAAATTAGTGCGTGAGGAATCATGTTTGGTAATGGTTAACATTCAGTTGCGCGTGGCTGAAACTCAAGAGCGCGTGCAGGTTTAGAGAGAACAGGTCTGAACATTCACTGCTCTCAAACCGAATTTACAGAAGATTGTTCGACTGACTTTTGTGGCATTTCGGATTCATTAATTTCAGTTCCGTTTTAGTTTTCATTCAACACTTACCTTGTTTCTCAGCAATGCCGTTGGAATCCATTTCTCGTAAATACAGCACTGTTATATCCTCCTCGTACACAATCTGTCCAGTGTTCTCGACTCCAGGAGTTCACACGCAAAAAGAAACAACATAAAACTTCGCAAAGTCTCGCTGGCGCAAAACAGACGCAACTGAGAGCTGCACTTTTCCTCTAGCCTTCTCTTCACAGGTACAGATTACCTGCCAGTGGCGGCTATCGTCTCAATAAAAGGTATCTCACGACGAGACACTCCCAATGATCGCTTCAGCATTTTATAACGGCATGCTGTGCTTTCAGTTGCCTATAGGGGTCATGATAAATTATGCTCAAACAGTACAGTAGTAAAGCAAATCCAGACTGAGATTGAATGTTTGGTTTGTTTTCTTCTGGAGAAGCAGTTCTTTAACGTCCACTAAACGTGCTGCACCTGTTATTAGAGCTGTAGGCACTAGTCAAAACTAACACTAGCTTTCTTTTTTTTATTCTATACTTGTTATATATATATATCTCTGTCTTTCTATAAATGCATACACTTAGTACAACTTATATACTGTATATATATCACAGCTAAGTTAACTCAGTTGTACTGAGTTGTCATTTAGTACAACTTAACATTTCAAGTTGACTTTTAAGGCAGCACAAGAAACTTACTTTCTTAAATTGAAAGAATGGGTAAGAACAAAGAGCTGTCAAAGGATGTCAAACCATCAATCGGCCTCGGTCTGGAGCTCCGTGCAAGATCTCGCCTCATGGGGTAAGGATGATCATGAGAAAGGTGAGGGGTCAGCCTCGAACTACACGAGAGGAGCTTGTTAATGATCTTAAGGCAGTTGGGACCACAGTCACCAAGCAAAACATTGGTAACACACTACGCCGCAATGGAAATCCTGAAATCCTGCAGCGCCCGCAAGGTCCCCCTGCTCAAGAAGACGCATGTACAGGCCTGTTTAAAGTTTCCCAAAGAACATCTAAATGATTCAGAGAAGGCTTTGGAGAAAGCGCTGTGGTCAGATGAAACCAAAATGGAGCTCCTTAGCATAAACTATATATATATATAAATAACAGAAAATATATGAAATACCTTATATATTGGAAGATATATATAGGGTCAAGATATTTGTTTATGAGATTTATGAATGAAATTAATCTGTTTTTCATCAGAAAAAAATACTAAAACAGTTGAATTTCTCAAACATCTTTTCACTTCAAACAGGCCTATGAAAACTGGAACACATATTCAAGCGTTCTTGGGCCTCTTCCTAATTGTGTTGGTTATCATTTCACATGATTGTGGTCCTCTGTGGTTTGAGGTATTCTGAGTATAAATACTGTTTCCTTTGCAGATTGATAGCGATCAAGGAACTCAGCTCTCAGATCTGCTGTGTGACAGCTGAGCATAAAGCAAACATTCTACAAGGTTTTGTGTGTGTGTGTGTGTGTGTAAAATATATCAGATTTCTGAACAAATCTCCATTGTAAAGCCTTGCTCTTGACTCATTTGTGAGCTGCAAAACAGGCAATGCAATATGATGTTATGTTTGTTGAGTAATTTCTGAGCTTTTTGAAAGGCAACTTATCAGTCGACCACTGTCTGATAAGCCAGACTCAACCAAAAGAGACCAACCAGTCAGAAGAAAAAAGACAAGCGCCTACAGCTGCATTTCATGGGTCTTCAATTTCACAAATGTCACTGTCCGATTTGTGATCGATTTAAGCTTAGAAGTAGTTAAATATTTTTTTCCTCAGGTTATGGTAGTTTCTGTGGCATTTTATGATTTAGGCTACAGCATTCCCATGGAATACACACATGTAGTGTATCAAAACATCAAATCTGCTCTATAAAATCACCATGTTTGCTTATAAGTTCAGCTGCAAGTACTATTAGCCTAATGAACTTTTTTAAGGTTAATGTCATCTGTCTTCAAGCCCTCATTTTTTGAGCTATTTCCTTAAGAACTGAACAGCGTTTTGTACTGTATGTCATGTTCTAGTGAAGTAATTCCCAAGCACAAGTATGTGTAGCTCAGAGGGTTAAGCAGGTTTCAGGATGTGATTTAGACAATTACAAATTACAACCTTAAAATATCAGGACTGTCAATAGAGTAGGCCCAGGATAAGAATGCAGACAGAAGGCAGCATTTTGTGCCTTGTTTACAATAGTCAGATTACTTTGATCTAAACCTTATTTGATAAAAGAGGCTACATTTATACATACAAATTTATATACAACGTGTTGATTGTTGAATCAGTGGCCAGTTTCGTAAATTAAGCCTCTATGTTAAGATAAGTAATACGTAGTCTGAACAACTAATAGTTAGCCAAGGGGCAATAAGTCTTATTTTTCAGATTCAAATTAGACCAATCTATGTTTTTTGTAACTGAACTAAAAACATTATGAGCAATTTTTAAGACAAAAATTAGATGACTAACTTAAAGAAGTAAGACTAATCTAAGCATTTTATGCAGCTGGTCACAGCAGGTCACTCTTTCATTAAAGTTTCAATATGTGAATTTAGAGAAACCAAAACTCTAATGTTACTGATACTGAAGAACAGAGAGACATATAAAGGCTTGTAGGATATGGGCATGCATGGAATGCTCTTTCATATAATTTCCCACCTGCAAATCCTCTACCGCGGTATACTTACTCACATTACTATTAATGTTAATGTTGTAATAATTCAACAAAAATGTTCTTGTTCACATTTGAACTTACTTCAGATAAAGTAACGGCTGTTGTTTTTGTACTTGTTTATATTTATAGCTATTTTCATGGGCCTGCATTAAGAGGGAAATTAAAAAGGATATTTTTAATTATCATAAATTAATCTAGCGGACTTGGCCCCTTAAATGGGGCAACTTAACATTGTAAAAAGAATGTGATCATTCCAGTTGGGCAAGATGCAGTGCCAAGTCAAAGACTTTGGAAACAAGTTGCTTCATGCTACGGTACACATTACTGACAGTGTTTTGCTCTGTCCTTTACTGTGACCCTGCTATGACCCTTCTGAAGAAACACTGGGACCATGTTTAAATTTGACCATGCAGTCCATACAGATAATACATGGATTAGAGAGAAAAAGAAGTAATTCTCTTAAAGAAACAAAACCAATCTTTCCGTAACTGCCCTAAATAGAAGTATGCTGCAAACAATTCCCCAAATTATTCACTTTTGATATAAATTAGATAGAACAATTGCATCTTTCTTTAACAATAAAAGTGTGTAGTTCAGTGAAAGATAGTGCCCTTTAATGCTGAGAGCAAAAGGTTTTATTTCAGAACTCCCATTGACTAACATGTCAGAGTTAAATAAGTCTGATGTCATAACTACAAAATCCTCTAAGATCGATTTCACCTTCTTTTGATGTAGCCTATTTTATATCTTCTTTGCTTTCCTTTTTTTCTTATGACTTTATCTTAAAATATAACTTAGAAAGGCTCAATAGGCTACCCAAGGTGAAGAAAATGAGAAATTAACCAAAGTTTTAGCATTGTCTACAAAAATTTTTTCATAAATCTAAAAAGTAATAGAATATTTTCCTTACACCTTGGTTTTTCTTTATTTACAGTTATACCTAGACTTTTTATCACTTGATGAACCACAAAGATATCAAAATGATATCTTAATTCAGCAACTGAAAACAATTAATAGCAATGAATAAAGAGAAAGTGCAGAAAAGTAACACTGGGCCACAGAGGGTTAAGCATGGATATTTACAATGAGCGCGTCGCCAGCGTGCACCGGAAGTAAATCGCAATGGGACGCAGTCAATTTCAAGTTCATGTTGTCAAAACTTTTCGTCCGATGTCTTGTTTTCTGTATTGATTAAGAGTCAAGAGCGCACAGTGCCATGATGGCACACCGATATCTGCATCTGTCAAGAGGCTGCAGGAACCTTCTCCATGCTCTGCTGCCAAATGTCAGATCAACAAACCGTGTGCAATCGGTAAATGTGCAGCTTGACTGTATTTCTCTGGATCTTTCATCATCCGGGAACGCATCACCATACGCTACGATCTGATCACGAATACGCATTTTGTCATTTGTGTCATCCGTGTGTCTCGTCTGCTGCAGACTGCGGTGTCACAGACCGGAGAGTTTGACAGTAAACAAGGGTCGGCCTGTGTGACATTGCGTTGGGTAACGCGTCCAGCTCATGTTATGTCACAGTTGTTCACATTAAATCCGTTATACCAAGACAGCCTCCAAAACATCAGTTCGTGCTATTGCTAACTCTGCATTGTTTCTTTGATATTGTAATAATTCTTGTGAACATCGTTATTTTAGGTCTTAAAAAAACATTTAGAGCTTATTGGCATTTTATTATCTGTTTTCGTATTATCTGCTGAAAATAGTTACATAATTCATAATGGGAAAAGGGCAGGAACCTGTAAGTTCCTCCAACAGCTCTGAGTACTGTCAACAGTCTCTTCAATAACTAAGGATGACTTTGTGATATATAATATTAATTAGAGGATCGGTTCTCTAAAGGGCTTCAGTAATCTGAGGAACCAAAATGGTGCCATGAGTATTTTTATTTCCATTTTTACTGCAGTCTATTTTTCAGCAGTTGTGATTATGTCTGTTCATCATCTCAATGTATCTGCTTTTGAAGGTCCAGGGTGTTGGGCAAATCGTCCTAGACAGAAGATCCTTGCTGTCTCAGGTCTTGGGCACCTATAGAAGATTAAGCTCCAAACCTCCCAAAGGTGTGAATTACATGAATTATAAAATGACATTGAGTTCTCAAAGCTGGACTGTTCTGCTAATTGCGTTTATATTCTTGCACTGAAGGATTTGAAAAATACTTCCCTAATAATAAAAACGGTGGTCCAAAAAATGGTGAGCCCAAGCCATCCAACGCAGAGGTCAAAGGTAATATTTCTCATAAGCTTATAATGTGAGCTAATTGCCTTTTGACATACAATATAATCATGTTGTTTTCTGTATGTTTTAAACCAGAGGCCAAACCAACCAATGCTCAAAAGACCACTGGTGGAGGTGGAAGTAGTGGAGGAGGAGGAAAAAGAGGGGGGCGGAAGGATGAATCCAGTTGGTACAGCCGTCTCCAAAAGGTTAAACGCTGTCTAGTAATTACTATTGGTAATACTAGGCTTATTGTAACATTTAAAGCTTGTTTACTACTGTTTACTGAGGCAGATGTAATGATACATCATATGTCACCAGAGAGAACTCTTGACATCTAATTGGAAGATCAAGGGTAACATTTTGCTAAAAAATTAAAAGGTCAAAAAAATATTTAATGCATTAAAAAAAAAACTATGCATGGATGAATTGTTCACAATAAGATCAGTACATTGCACAATAACATGCCCTAATTTCTCTGTCATTTCATGCAGGGTGATGTGCCGTGGGATGATAAAGAGTTCCGTATGTATTTCCTGTGTGGAACGGCCTTCTGGACAGCCGTCACATATTATTTCTTCTTCCGAGATGGAGGAAGAGAGGTCACCTGGAAAGACTTTGTAAATGGTTACCTTGCTAAAGGAGTGGTAAGTAATTACTTATATTTGATCTGTATTTTCAATCAATGTTGTTTGACGTTTCTTTTCACCTACACTTGAACTTTGATCCATGAAGTTATGTATTTTATCTTTGCTAGGTTGACAGGTTGGAGGTTATAAACAAGCGATATGTAAAAGTCATCTTTACCCCTGGTAAAACTCCAGTTGACGGGGTGAGTTCTTTACAATGATTTGATACAGTTATGATTATTATTTTTTGATAGTCATTGGTAACCAAGCCAGTGATCTTATAATTAAACAGATTATCCATTAGCCAGGTCAGACTATCAGTCTGACACAGACTACCATCCAAAAGTTCAGGGTCCGTAAGATATATATTTTTGAGAAATTAATACTTTTATTCAGCATTAAATTGATTGAAATCCAGAGCAAAGACATTTTTTTTACATATCATTTCTTTTTCAAATATACTGTTCTTTTGAAATTTTATCAAAGTATCTTGAAAAAAAATATATCATGGTTTCCACAAAAAATATTAAACCGCACAACTGTTTTCAACATTGAAAATAATAAGAAATGTTTCGTGAGCACCAAATCAGAATATTAGAATGATTTTTGAAGGACCATATGACACTGAAGACTGGAGTAATGATTGCTGAAAATTCAGCTTCGCATCACAGGAATAAATTGCAATTGAAAAAATATTCAAATAGAAAACAAATTTCACAATTTTACTGTTTTTTTTTCTGTATCTTTGAACAGATAAATGCAGCTTTGATGAACATTAAAATTTTGTTTTTTTTAATTAATTTTTTTCAGTAGTTATTTAGTATAATTTTGCCAGAAAAAGTTTTAGAATTTTTATCATGTTAATGTAAAAAATCTTGTGTAATATAACTTGTGTTTGTTTGTTTGCTAGTTTTTATTGTATTTGTTATACTTGTATTTTTTTTTAATTGTTTTTGCCATGAAAATAGCCTAAGATGCTGACATGGCATTAAATACAAATATACAACTACTACATTAAAAAAATCACAGACCCCAAACCTTTGAGTGGTAGTATATGTACAGTGTTTTTTTCTTTTGTCTCTAAAAACTATGCATATTAATGACACACAATGAACTGTGATCCTTTCTCCAAGCAGCAATATGTGTGGTTCAACATCGGCAGTGTGGACACATTTGAGCGAAACCTGGAAACTGCTCAGCTAGAGCTGGGTATTGAAGGAGAGAACAGACTGCCAGTCGTCTACTCCACTGAAAGTGATGGGTGAGATATTGACATAAATTTGCAATAAATTTAGTAAAGGAAAAGAAAAGTATCATCAATCAAACAAGGAACTTTAAATGCTGTGCATATTTGTTTCTTAATTTCAGTCTTATTCTTCTGTCATTTCCAGGTCGTTCCTCTTTAGCACGTTGCCCACTGTATTGATCATTGGGTTCTTACTGTTCATGCTGAGGAGAGGGCCAGCCGGGGCAGGGAGGCCAGGGAGGCCAGGGAGGGGAATGGGTGGGCTCTTCAGTGTCAGCGAGACCACTGCCAAAGTACTACGAGACGAGATCGATGTCAAATTCAAGGATGTGGCGGGCTGTGAGGAGGCCAAATTGGAGATCATGGAGTTTGTAAACTTTCTTAAGAACCCAAAGCAGTACCAGGATTTGGGTGCCAAGATTCCAAAGGTAGCGCAAGACTTTTACATAACATTACATAATGGGTTTGTAATTTAGTAAATCAACTTGAACAGATTTGAACAGATGGTTTAATCTACTTGTTTAGGGGGCTATTTTGACCGGACCCCCGGGCACAGGAAAGACTTTACTAGCCAAGGCCACTGCGGGAGAGGCCAATGTCCCCTTCATCACTGTGAATGGATCGGAGTTCTTAGAGATGTTTGTGGGGGTTGGGCCAGCCAGGGTAAGTACATTTTCTGTATCCTATTATGAGCTTCATGGTGTTCAGTATGCTTTCCAACAAACTTCGTTCACAGTGTGACTAAAACACTTATCATTTTGGGTAGGTTCGGGATCTCTTTGTATTGGCCCGGAAGAATGCACCCTGCATTCTCTTCATAGACGAGATCGATGCTGTAGGAAGAAAGAGAGGCAGAGGCAACTTCGGCGGACAGAGTGAACAAGAGAACACACTCAACCAGTTACTAGTTGAGATGGATGGTTTGTATCTAGAAGACCGTAGTTTCCAAGATTAGATCCACGATTGTAATTTTTAGATTGCTTTATAATTTCATTAAAATTTCTTGTAATAAAAATATGAGCATTTTATTGGTCTTAAACTCTAGATCCTTCACGTGTCAGATCATCAAACAGTATTTAATGTTAGTATTAAAAATGATGTAATGTAATTATATATGCAAATGTATATCCCTTTCTCTCATTTGTAGGATTTAACACTGCTACCAATGTTGTAGTGCTGGCAGGCACCAACAGACCAGATATACTAGATCCAGCTCTGATGAGGCCCGGACGCTTTGATAGACAGATATATATCGGTAAGGGTTTTTGTCACCAGCCCATTTTTTATTTCTATTTTTTTTTTTATAGTTAATTACAAATTTTATCCTTTAAATCATTGGGGAACTTTAATCACAGGCTATTTAAAAGCTGCATTTTAAAAGCATGTTTTAAAAGTATACACTACCATTCGAGTGTCTGGGGTCGTCTCTTATGCTGACCAAGGCGGCATTTAATAAATCAAATATACAATAAAACAGCAATAATGTTAAATATTACAAACTGAAACAAATGATTTCTGTTTAATATATATTAAAATGTAATTTATTCCTGTGATAGCAAAGCTGAATTTTCAGCATCATTACTCTAGTCTTCAGTGTCACATGATTCTTCAGAAATCATTCTAATATGCTGATTTTGTGCTTAAAGGGGTCATATGATGCGATTTCAATTTTTCCTTTCTCTTTGGCGTGTTACAAGCTCTTGGTGCATAAAGAAGATCTGTAAAGTTGCAAAGACTAAAGTCTCAAATCCAAAGAGATATTCTTTATAAAAGTTAAGAGTCAACCTAAAACGGCGCATTCTAACACACCCCCACATGTCTACGTCACGGGGAAGATTGATCGCCGGATCGGCTTTCACCGTGGACGAAGCGGAGTCCAGCCCGGGGTCGTCACATGTGGTTGCCGCATGCCCGCCGGCCACTTCTTCGTCAAATCCGCCGGCCGCGCCGTTCTCAAGCCCGTCGGCCATCGAGAAATCAGTGGTTAAAAAGACAGTATAAGTCATTATAATCTGTAATTATGTCCCCACAGGATTTGCATCACAGTATGGTAAGGGGCGTAACATTTCCGTCACACGCTTGAGGAATTTGGCCAATCAGAGCACACCTCACGTTTCACACCGATGAGCTTTGTAAAAATCGACGCGTTTCAGAAAGGCGGGGCATAGAGGAGAAACAATAATG
>NW_015540881.1:262769-265344 GCF_001515605.1 Sinocyclocheilus anshuiensis | reverse complement strand
CAATGCCGGCTGTTCTGACTCACAGACTGTAAGTACGTTTTCATTTTTAAAGGATTTGCCACTGACGATTCAAACGCGAGTTTTGAGCAGTGTAGAGTAGGGCTTGTTGTTTGTCATTTCTCCGATCACAAATGCAGACATGGTTTTATGTTTATGCGGCGTGATGCAACACGTAAAAAGACAGTATAAGTCATTATAATCTGTAATTATGTCCCCACAGGATTTGCATCACAGTATGGTAAGGGGCGTAACATTTCCGTCACACGCTTGAGGAATTTGGCCAATCAGAGCACACCTCACGTTTCACACCGATGAGCTTTGTAAAAATCGACGCGTTTCAGAAAGGCGGGGCATAGAGGAGAAACAATAATGTACAGTATGTGGATAATAATGTGTTTTTTGAACCTTAAACCGCATAAACACATTTCATTACACCAAATACACAAAATAATGTTCTTTTTACGCCTTTAACAAACATATTTTATATCATCAATGTTAAGAACAGTTGTGCTGCTTTATATTTTTATGGAAACTGATTTATTATTTTTTGTAGGATTCTTTGATAAATAGAAAGTTCAAAAGAACTGTGTTTATTTGAAATATTTTGTAACAACATAAATGTTTCTACTGTCACTTTTGATCAATTTAATTCATCCTTGCTGAATAAAAATAATAATTTCTTACCCCTAACATTTAAACTCTAATTTAAGTTCATGTGTATTTTGTATATTGCATAATGATTGCAGGGCCACCAGATATCAAAGGCAGAGCCTCTATATTCAAAGTCCATCTGAGACCACTAAAGTTGGATGCAGAGTTGGACAAAGAATCTCTAGCAAGGAAAATGGCTGCTCTAACACCTGGTTTTTCAGGCATGTAAAGACTTTTTATACATTTGAGTTTCAAAAGTTGTTTATGAGATGTGAACTAAGTTTCCCCGCTTACTGATTTCTCTCTAACAGGTGCGGACATCGCTAATGTGTGCAACGAGGCTGCGTTAATTGCAGCCCGCCACCTTTCTGATGCCATCAACCAAAAACACTTTGAGCAAGCCATCGAACGAGTCATTGGGGGTAAGTGACCGATGTGAAATTTGAAAATCTCACTAAAATTTTTTTCTTAAACATATTTATAGCAAACTGTGATATTAATCTATTAGAGTGCATGCATAGTTTTGGTGTGAAGTACAGATAGCTCAGAAGTAATCTCGCTGCATGTTTAGGTCTTGAGAAGAAGACGCAGGTGCTGCAGCCAGAGGAGAAGAAGACAGTGGCTTACCATGAGGCTGGTCATGCTGTAGCCGGCTGGTTCCTTGAGCACGCTGACCCTCTGCTAAAAGTAAAACTCACACTTCTTCACCTGTACAGTAATACTTTGCTTTTTCAGTGTACTCGGTCATATCATTGGTCGTTTCAGGTGTCCATCATCCCGCGTGGGAAGGGTTTGGGCTATGCCCAGTATTTGCATAAAGAGCAGTACCTGTACACCAAGGAGCAGCTGCTGGACAGGATGTGTATGACGCTGGGTGGACGTGTGTCTGAGGAGATCTTTTTTGGCCGCATTACCACAGGGGCACAAGATGACCTGAAGAAAGTAACACAGAGTGCTTATGCACAGGTCGGTCATATATTTATATGATTTGACCATTGCCCGTATCATTGGTGGTTCATACATAGTAAATGGATGATTTCTGACAATTTGATTGTCATTTGATAGGATTTTACTTTAATTTTAATTTGTGCTATTTCGGAAAATGGAAAAAAAAAAAAGATTATTGTTATATATTGTTTTGTTTTCTTTAGAATGAACAGAAAGCATTTTGAGAGGATAAGAAGTACACACTGCTGGTCAAAAGTTTGGAATAATGAATACATTGTTTAATTTTGTCTGTGCTATGGGCAATGTGCCGACATATGGCACGGTTGCGCTTCAGGTGTCCTGAGTTCGAATCCCACCTTTTGGACCTTTCCCAATCCCATCTCCCTCTCTCTTTCCCACTCGCTTTCTGTCAAATCTCCATTGTCCTGTCAGAAAACATGCAAAAATGCAACAACAAAAAAAGCCTTAATTGTTTTGAATAATTATTGAATAATTTTATTTAATAATTAAAACATTTCTTATTATCAGTGTTGAAAGTTTTTTTTCTGCTTAAATATTGATCAAAATATCCACAATATTAAAATACTGATCAAAACCAGAGCATAGACCGTAAAAACAAGACCAAAACGACCATCTCCATTGACACTGCCGTATGAAAAAACATCCAAAATATTCTTCCCGAAGTAAATATTGCTGATTGTTTGTAGAAAAGGTCACGCTTGACGTAGGCGGAAGTTAGGTTTCAAAAGATTTAAACATCCAGGATACATACGCACACGAAGTGACCATTTTGAATGATAAACTGACACAAAGACATTTGAATATGTCATTGAACATACAACTTTTGAACGGTCCTTCTCCACATTTGTAAACACGGAGTCGGTACTTCCGCCTATGTCAAGCGTGTCAACGTAATTACGTATTACGTGAAGTCATGGACACACATCGCAGAGAAGTGCAAGTCGCGCATTTTTGT
>NW_015540881.1:262323-262464 GCF_001515605.1 Sinocyclocheilus anshuiensis | reverse complement strand
TTTCATCAAAAACCTTAATTTCTTTTCGACTGAAGAAAGAAAGAAGTAAACATCTTGGATGACATGGGGGTGAGTAAATTTTCAGGAAATTTTAATTTTAAAGTGAACTAATCCTTTAAAGGGGTCATATGATGCGATTTC
>NW_015540881.1:251419-255265 GCF_001515605.1 Sinocyclocheilus anshuiensis | reverse complement strand
TGTGTCGATGAGGCGTGCCGTGGCCTCGCTATAGGGCTTCTCCAAAACCATCTCTCCCTGCCGTGGCAGGTCGAAAGACACCTGCCCTACCTTTTCATTCATGCCAAACTGCACAATCTGTAGATGGAAGAGTAACAGTTTTCAGCTGGGGTCTGTGGATTATATTATGGATGTAATAGGTAAAAGATACAGTAATTAAATATATGTATAACTATGTTTTCTATTTTAATATATTTTAAAATATAATTTATTCCTGTGATGGAAATAGGGCTGCAAAATGATTAGTCGCGATTAATCGATTCAAAATAAAAGTTTGTTTACATAATAGATATACACAGTACACACACAGTATGTAAACAAACTTTTATTTTGAATCGATTAATCGCGACTAATCATTTTGCAGCCCTATTTCCATCACAGGAATAAATTATATTTTAAAATATATTAAAATAGAAAACATAGTTATACATATATTTAATTACTGTATCTTTTACCTATTACATCCATAATATAATCCACAGACCCCAGCTGAAAACTGTTACTCTTCCATCTACAGATTGTGCAGTTTGGCATGAATGAAAAGGTAGGGCAGGTGTCTTTCGACCTGCCACGGCAGGGAGAGATGGTTTTGGAGAAGCCCTACAGCGAGGCCACGGCACGCCTCATCGACACAGAGGTCAGAAATCTCATCAACACGGCCTATCAGTGCACACAGCAGCTGCTAAATGAGAAGAAGGCTGAGGTGGAGAAGGTACAGCAGGCCACTATCAGGATCAATGCGTTTTACATTGATTTGTTTTCATCATCATGCCACATGAATTGTGTGTACAGAAAACAACTGGGAAACATAACAGTAATGCTCTCTTTTTACCACTAGGTGGCACTACGTCTACTGGAGAAAGAGGTGCTGGATAAGAATGACATGGTGGAGCTGCTGGGCAGAAGGCCGTTTGCTGAAAAGTCAACTTATGAAGAGTTTGTGGAGGGAACGGGAAGCATGGACGAGGACACATCGCTGCCGGAGGGCCTGAAGGACTGGAACAAGGAGCGCGGCAGCGAGAAGGAGGAGAGTACGGAGGAGCAGGTGGCCCGACAGATCACTGGTGGTATGCCCTTCTGAGGACACCCGTTCACCATGACCGTGGAGGGTCCAGAGCACTTATTTAAGAGATGGGAAACACTTGCCTGACAGACACTGAGGCAAGTACCCTGTTCTTCAGAAGAGCTGCAGCTCTTGGTAGTAGGTGTTGGACTTATGTTGTGTACAGTAGGGTGTTTATGAAATATAAACTTTCTTGTGCTGAAGTTTATTGTTTTAGCAAAATTGAAAGGATCAGGAGATCTTCTGTTGAAGATGAAGTGTATTTTATGTGACACATCAGCGCTTTGCCAGAAAATCTGTTTAACTTAAGGCAAAAGCACTGTAGCTTGTCAAGAAAGATTCTCTCTAGTCACTTCAATTTTACCTATCAATGACCAAGAAGACATACAAAAAAAATCTCTCTCTCTTTATATACAGTATATACAGTGGTGTAGTGGAGGGTATACGCAGGTATACGGTGTATACCCACTTCTTTATCAGTCGGCTTTGCGTATACCCACTTCTAAATCCCCTCTGATGTGCATTATTCATTAGTGTCCTGCATTAGCCAAAATCATGACAGTCCACCATGACTAGCTAATCAAATCACACGTAAATAAATGCCAATATTCCCTAAACATACCCAGTAAAGTCAGGATGCGCCGGCTTCCCTTTCAATTTGATTGATAATTGCACCCGCGCCCGCCTCTCATCTCGACAAATCACGTGAATGCAAGCGGAGTCTGTCTGGGGCGCGAGTGCATGTCAGGGGAGGAGCGAAGAGTGATAAAATAATATTTAATTATAGACTACTAATTTGAATCAGTACATTATAATGAAAACAATACCTTAAAAAGGAAAAGCATGTTTTTGCGATCAGATTTTTTTAACCGGTAAACTTTTCAGTCCAAGGATCCAGTAAACGAATGCCTTCAAACAGTAGCCTAAGTTCAAAACAGCTACAGAGAAAACCCGACCGGTTTTATCAGAGATTGCTTAGAGTCAGGTCTAGAATTATTCTTTTCAGCGTGTATTTGGCTTAAAAGCACAAGCGTTTTATAATGGACGCTGCTGAAGCCTGAAGGTGTTTTTTAGATTCTGAATGGGTACAGTCAGGTAGACTGTAAACATAGGAGTAGAGCTGCACAATTCTGGATTACAGGCAGGTAGACTTTAAACATAGGAGTAGAGCTGCACAATTCTGGATAAATTGATCACGATTTTTTTTTTTTGGTATCAAATAGAGATCATGATTCTCCTACAGAAAACTAAACAAAATAGCTTGTCTACTAGAGGTTCTGACGAAATGTTAATTGTTGCAGTCTATGTAATTTTTTACATTTTAATTATTTATTGCAAAATCTGCACCTTTTGTGGCTAATATTAATTTCATAATGATCCTTACTCCAGTAAGTCAAGTAGCAGAAGTTACAGAAAGTGAAAATGTGGAAATACTATTGGCCCATTTTGGGGTGAACTAAATATGCAAGACTAGTCTAGACTCTTACATGTCACTGTTTATAACACAGGCCATTGCTTGGCCGCTTAAAAAAATGGGGGCATAAATTAAGAGTATACCCACTTCTACAGGCACCACTACACCACTGTATGTATATGTGTGAAATGAAATGCAGATAAGTAGTTCATTATGTTAATGATCAGCTTATGAACGTGTGTGATTTTTGACAGCAGTATTTATTCTACAGTGCAAATCCAAATCACAAATCGAGCTTTGAGGTTAAAAACCGAACTCAATCTAATACGCATTGTCCCTTTGTGACTTCAGCTCGATATTACATCTAAATGTGTATTTTGTTCTGTGCAAAGGGTTTTGAACATGTTTGAAAACCTAAATAAATCCACATAAATTTCAAATGGTTTCTCTTTTAGTTCTTAATACCTTTGTGTGTGGCATGAATTTGTTGGTTTTGTTTAGTACACGGATTTCAGATTGCTAGGAGATACACTGATCCACAGCTCCAGACTGATAAAAATGGCAGCAAATTCAGCAAAAAATATGAATTCAAATGATTTGAAATCTAGTGGCACTGCTGAACAGGAAAGCTTTGAAAATGAACCGTTTCTTTTTGTCGAGTCAGTCAAAAAGATTCATGAAACAATCCGTAATCTTGTTTGCTAGTTAGCATTTAAATTGGACACAGTGCGTGAATAATTCAGAGACATTTGGGAGTTCACAATTAACTAGTTATGTTGATTAGAAATAAACAGGAAACTTGCTGTGATATGTTCTAAATCTTTGTGAGATTTAAATCCGTCTATTTTACTAACTGGTTGTTCATGTGTAATTGGGTGGCATGTTTTTGCCCCCATTGTTTTGCATTTAAAACAAAAAAAACAAAACAAAACAAATCTATTAAACTAAAAAAAAAAAAAAAACTGGAAAAAAAAGTCAGTAGTTGAAATAAATATTAGATAAAAATGAGAAACCTTGCCTTGGTAACTAAAATAAATCATTTGAACTAAAAAATTAAATTAAATGATTATAAATCATTTAAAATCAAAAGGAATAGTAAATACTACGATAGTATATAGTACATTACATAAGTCAAGTCAGAGTCACAGAAGGAGAATGAGCCTAATATCGTCTTGACTATCGACAAAGACATCTGCTATCGTCGATATCTCTGACTACCGTCGATACACGATACTATTGTCTATCGGCACAACCCTAGTATTTGGTGTAATGAAATGTGTTTATGCGGTTTAAGGTTCAAAAAACACATTATTTTCCACATTCTGTACAT
>NW_015540881.1:250976-251291 GCF_001515605.1 Sinocyclocheilus anshuiensis | reverse complement strand
GGTAGTGTTGGGCGATATGGTCATTTTTCAAATCGTCATATCGCCAGTCCGTGAGATCGCCGATAGATGATATTATCGTGCATGGGTGGGTGGGGGCAAGAGAGAGACACCCTGTACTTGTCATAGGCTATTTCATAACTATTTGGTGTTTTAAACCGCGCGCGCAAGAGGGAGCCTACGGAAGTACCACAAATCTAAATAATATACTTTCAAACATACCCATAAACTAACATGTTAAATACAAAAATATTTAAAACAGCTAGTTCATATATATTCGGATACAACAGTCATACATCGCTATTAGGACCGCGCGTC
>NW_015540881.1:244554-250423 GCF_001515605.1 Sinocyclocheilus anshuiensis | reverse complement strand
GAGAAACGACAAACAACAAGCGCTACTCTACACTGCTCAAAACTCGCGTTTGAATCGTCAGTGGCAAATCCTTTAAATATGAAAACGTACTTACAGGCTGTGAGTCAGCATTATTTATCAGAACACCAGCATTGCAGGCTACTGGTTCAGGAAATGGTACTGGTCCTTGTCCTCCGTAAAATGCGTTGCACACATCTGAATATTTGGTTTGAACTGTTCTGGAACTTGTAAATACAACTTAACCACTGATTTCTAGTCGTGTCCTCTTTTGGAAGACCAAACAAAGTAGTTTCGCTTTCACAACGAAACACACAGCGTCTCCACAACATGGCGGCGGCAGCAACAATACTACAGCGAGAATGAAAGTTACGCCTTCTTTCTTAGCGTATACATTTGGGCGGTGTTATGCAAATCTTCCCACACAGTGACGTAGACATGTGGGGGCGTGTTTAAACAAGGTGTTTTAGGAGGGCGTGGATCTCTTTGGGTTTGAAACTTTAATCTTTGCAACTTTAGGGATCTTATCTATTCACGAACAGCTTGTAACACTCCAAAGAGAAAGGAAAACTTGAAATCGCATCATATGACCCCTTTAAAAACAACTAGTGCAGCACGCTAGTGTCTGTATCAAGTAAATTAATGAACACATTTCTGAACAGCCATCTTTATCGAGTGAGTCTAATCTGGCAACTAAAAAAAAAGCTTGAAAAAGGCGTTATGTGGCTCCTAAACGTTTCCTTTTAGGGGCCAATGGCACTCGTTATTTTGTTTGTATAGAGGCCTGAAATTTTAACGAGGAGAAATTCCACTCTTTGTTTTTGAACTGTTGCTGGAAGCAAATATGGATCAGTTTTTCTCTCAACAGATGCAGCGCCCCCATGAGAATCTGGTAACGTGCTCAAAGAAAGCATGGACTTTAAACACGAGCATTCGTGATGAGTGTTCGTGATGAGCATTCAAAAATACACTGCAGCCCACTTTCAGTGGCGTAATATTTGCTGGAGCGCTGCGTTTAAACTGCAGTATGAATCAGCCGCTTGCTTGCCGGGGAGGATGTCCACATTTAGACCAGGCAAACATGAAGAGGCTTCCCTCTCTGTCTCCTCTGATTCAGCACTAAATGAAAGTCTTCCCCACACTGTGACATCACCTGCATAGATTAGCAGCTCGCCTCGGGAAAGTGGGTACTGCTGGAGTCAAAGTCATACTGAAACTGCTTTAAAAAGTCAAAGGAGCTTTTGAGTCACCATTTGCGACGTCTGTCCTTATATATATGAGCTGGATGATGCAAGACTGCTTGCGCTGATCCTATTTGGACAGGAAGTTTTGAGGTTTGTCAGTTTAGAACCTGTGACATTTCTTGGCCCGGTAAAATACGCCTCCTTGAAAGTGAAGTGAATAATATGCTTTCACTGGACTGGAGAGCATGGGGCTGAGAGAGGGGAATAGGATCGGCAAAGGACCTCAAGCAGGGAATCACTCTCGGGTTGCCGGAGGCGCAGTTGCACTATATGTTGACATGCTGCCTATGCTATCGGTGCCAGCTGGATCGTTTTTTAAAGGCATCATGACATGAGAAATCAAATTTGCCTTGATTTTTTAGCATATAAGAGGTTTTTGTAACATTAAAACATCCTGCAAGTTTCATAGCTTAAAATGTCCTCATTATAAACAAAGCATTTATTTAATTAAGCTCCAAAAACAGCTCGTTTTGGATCCGAGGGGCAAGGTGGCACCACCTGGACGTAGTCGTTTGCATAAACACTGCCCCCAGAGCAAGACATCGACAAATAGTCTTCTTCTCACCATAGGCCCCGCCCACTGGCGTTCAGCCGCTAATGGCTGACACTTGATCATGATGAATGCGAGTGTCACATCGCATCAAAAGCAAACAGAAATTACAATCACTGCCGCTATCTTGTCTACATTGGATACAGTATACAGATGTGTGTGAGCTTTCTAACACTGTCCACGTGCTTGAGGCTGTCAATAGGACAAATGGAGTGAAAGAACATTCGCTTTGACCCGTTTGGTTTAAATAGCCTTAAAGGGATAGTTCACCCAAAAATGAAAATTAGCCCATTATTTACTCACCCTCAAGCCAGTGTTGCAGTCAATGGCAGTCAGCGGGTGTTGCAGTTCATCAGTCCAAAAGAAATGAAATAAAGCGCATCTATCCATAATAAAAAGTGCCTCACATGGCTCCGGGGGGTGAACAAAGGCCTCCTGTAGCGAATCGATGCATTTTTGTAAGAAAAATATCCATATTCAAAACGTAATCACTTTAATCTAGCTTGCGCCAATAGTTGTACACGGAAGCAGCTCCGGGAGGATGACGTAAGATGTCGGCGTTGCGCATGCGCAGTTGAGTCTCGTGAAAATCAACGTTTGTTTACAGGAGCAAAGGAAGCAAAGTTTCCTTACTTTAGCAAAGGAAAACCAGTTTCCTCTTGGCTTATATCGAAATCCTCCGACATTCTTCTTTACTAGGGATGTTCATTTTAACCGGTTAACCGTTAACCGACTGTAAGAATTTTGACCGATTAATACAATCAGTTAAACGGTTTAAAAAGTCATTTATTTATTTTATTTTTTTCAGTAATTTATAAAAATATTTAAAAAGGTTTGCTGCATGGTTAAAATACGCTAAGCGTGTAAAATATTGTGTTTTTTAGAGAAAAAAAAAGTCGCATTTTATTATTTCATTCAGAAATAGGCCTAATGTGTCTGTTTCCTTTCACGCAGCACAAAAATGAACCGAAACGCTGCATACTAGGCTACTTGTTGCAGTTTTTCTTTCGTTTTCTTCATTTATTATTTAAGTAAAAATATATTTCTCGTATAGGCCTATTTATTATTATTATTATATTATTATTATTTATATATAGCCTAGCTTTATTATGTTTTTCTCCACTCGCAGAAGCGCTGCAGGTGCGTGATGTGATATGACCTCGTGTTCTGTTGTTTGCTGCTTTTTGCGCATGTAAAATTAATCCCAGAGAAACAAATGTTAGTATTTTTAATGGGTCACAGACACTTATCTTTTCTAATTTAATTCAATTCTAATTTAAAAATCTTGTCGGTTAATAATCGGTTAACGAGCGTCGGTTAGGAAAAATAACCGAAATGAACATCCCTATTCTTTACAAATCCTCGTTTTTATACTTCTAATTCGTGACCGTTGTTTTGTTTTGATCGCTCCGCTGCGTTTCCGCGTGCATCACTTCTGAGCGGCGCATGTGCAACGCTGACACCTTACGTCATCCGCCCGGCGCTGCTTCTGTGCACAACAGTGAGCGCAAGCTAGATTAAATTGATTATTACGTTTTAAATATGGTTATTTTTCTTACAAAAACGCATCAATCCGCTACAGGAGGCCTTTGTTCACCCCCCGGAGCCATGTTGAGGCACTTTTTATTATGGATGGATGTGCTTTAACTTCTTTTGGACTGATGCACTGCAACACCCACTGACTGCCATTAAACAGCTTGGAAGATCAAAGACAATTTTTATTATAACTCCCGACTGGATTCGTCTGAAAGAAGAAAGTCATATACACCTAGGATGCCTTGGGGGTGAGTAATTCATGGGCTAATTTTCATTTTTGGGTGAACTACAGAAGAATCCAATCGGAGGCTCCTCCAAGCTTTATAATGGCAGTGGGCGGGTGTTTTCATTCAACAGTCCAAAAGAAGTCCAATAAAGCACATCCATCCATAGTAAACAGTGCCTTACACGGCTCCGCGGGGTGAATAAAGGCCTCCTGTAGGCGAATCGATGCATATTTGTAAGAAAAATATCCATATTTAAAATGTTAGAAAGCTTTCTCTAACCTCCGCTAACTGTCGAACACGCGTTCACAAAAGAGTGCCTTTCCGCTGGATGACGTAGGACGTATATATGCATAGCGCATGCTCCGGTGAGAAGTGACGAATGCGGAAGCATAGTAGAGGAGAGAGCAAAAGAAATCATTGGTCACAAATTAGAAGTACAATATGAGGATTTGTAAAGAATAATGTCGGAGGATTTCGATATAAGCCAAGAGGAGACTGGTTTTCCTTTGCTAAAGTAAGGAAACTTTGTTGGTTCTCGCGAGACTAGCATATTTTCACCGGTGCATGCGCTAAGCATACGTCCTATGTCAGGAACTGCTTGTGCGTACGACAGTTAGTAGAAGTTAGAGAAAACTGTTTCTAACGTTTTAATAATATTTATATTTTTCTTACAAAAACACATCGATTTACTACAGGAGGCCTTTATTTACCCCCCGGATCTGTGTGAGACACTGTTTTCATTATGATTCAGCGTTATGATTGGTCAGATCGCCTGTCAATTGAAACTCCTGCGAAAGGTTAATTACTATCAATGTTGAAAACAGTTGTGCTGCTTAATATTTTTGTGGAAACGTAATACTTTTTTTTCAGGATTCTTTGATGAAATGAAAGTTCAAATGAACAGCATTTATTTGAAACAAATCTTTTGTAACATAATTGTTTTTGTCACATCTTATTTTACTAACCCCAAACTTTTGAACGGTAGTGTACGTGTACGGCACAACTAGTCAGTATAATTTATAAAATCACCAGATGTTTGCTTTATGTAGCAAGTTTACAAGCACTTCAGTAAGTTTGAGGAAAACTAACTGTTACTCATTTTGACAGAATAACTCATGGACACATGTAAAAACGTGATCGCTTCAGAAGATGCAGAGGCAGTTGGCAGTGAAAGTTGCAAACATGACTTCAGGTGATTCATTGGCGATGATCAGCGTCTGGTGGAGCAGGTAGAGTGATGAAGAGAAAGAGCAAGGGATCCCGCCTACCATTAGTACCACAGCGTCACTCAGCACGGCCTGATTCATACAGAAGTGTAGTAGTGGGTGAGGACTATCCTGCCAAAACTCACTCGCACACCAACTCCTTACAGCCTCTTACATCATCAGACTCAGTTATGACACCATAACATAACACAAGCACAAAATACTACAGGAACGAGCCATTTTTAACAACTTCCAAAGAATAATTTTTGTTCTTCAACGCATATGTGGAATTTGACTGCAGAGAATAAAAACTAAATAGACTTGTGGGTTTGATTAAAGTAATTGAGCGAATGAGATTTATAAAATGTCTGTAGACGGTAGAAGTTTTCTCAAGAAAAAAAGTAAATTAAAAACACGTGAGAATGCATAGTTGATGAGGCCTGTCTTACTCATTCCCAGAGTCCCTCTGTGTGTCATCTATAGAGAGAGGAGGCGTGGCAGGCAGTAGGATGTGTGATGACACCACCTTATGGGCACCTTTCAGAAATAGCAAACTCACCACACACGCTTACACATGCTGCCCAGGCGAACATGTGGCAAAACTAAGAATAAGTGTTTAAGAGTTGAGAATGATCCATTGGAGTGTTGTGTTCTTTTCTAAGTGTTAACAAGTCCAGGAATAGATGCAGTGATGCCAGTAGGTGGATGAAGGGTTGCCCGTATGATGAGCCCACGAGCACATCAGCAAGAAACTTTTTTAAAATTCATTAGCGTCAGTAAACAGGAACATGCAATCCAAAAATGACAATCTGGACCCCACTGACTTTCACTGTATGGAAAAATATTTTCAAAATATGTGAGTGAATGCTTACTTTTTTTTTAGGTGAACTATGCCTTTAAGCTATTAGACAGTCATTTTATCATGAGTTTTTAGAAATATATATATATATATATATTCGCTTTCACAACGAAACAGCGTCACACACGGTGGCCTAGAGTGAGCAGAGGCTGGGGGGCTAGAGTGAGCAGAGGCCGGGGGGCTACAGTGAGCAGAGGCCGGGGGCTAGAGTGAGCAGAGGCGGCAGGCTTGAGGACTGCGCGGACGGCGGA
>NW_015540881.1:241861-241984 GCF_001515605.1 Sinocyclocheilus anshuiensis | reverse complement strand
TAATATTTCCACATAGTGACGTAGATATGTGGGGGCGTGTTAGAATTTTAGGTTTTAGGTAAGCGTGGCTGACTCTTAACTTTTATAAAGAATATCTCTTTGGATTTGAGACTTTGCAACTTT
>NW_015540881.1:223503-241851 GCF_001515605.1 Sinocyclocheilus anshuiensis | reverse complement strand
AGAGTCAACCACACCTACCTAAAACGGCTCGTTCTAACACGCCCATACGGGTGTGGTTAGGCACAGTTTGGTGGTATGGGTAGGTTTAAGGGTGGGTGAAGGTGAAAGGGATGGGTCAACAGTGTAATTATAAATGTAATTACAGAAGTTAATTACAGATGTAATTACATGCAGGTATTTTTAAAAATATAAGTGAAATGTAAAAACGTGTATGTACACAATAAGCATTGTATCAAACGATTAATTTAAATGTATGTACAAAGTAGTTAAGGCCACGTAATATAAAGTAGGACCCTGTTTTTCTGTATTTCTGATCAAATACATGCAATCTTGGTGGTAAAAATGTAAAATTGCTCAGCCTTGACTTTCACCTACAGCCATCATGATCGAGTGTTTTTAAAACTGAAGTTCAGGAGGGAAAGAGTTAGCCTGTGAGTAATTCTTGTTCACAGGAGCCAAGGAATGAAAGGTGAGATGTGCTCCAGCTCACACAGACACATGTATGGACCAGCATGCATCTGTCTGACATACACGCATCGTGGCTGAATAACAGCCCTCATTGGTCTCTGGAGACGCACAAACATCTGGAGAAACGCTGTGGTATGTCTGTTCTGCAGTCATGAACATTCCTGCATTCAGCTGAATCACCTTCAGGGGTTTTATTTCTCTTAATTGTTCTATTTTTTAAATCCACCTAATTTGCTGTTCGTGGGATAATTGCTTGAAATAATTTTAAATGTTGAGAATGTACGTATTATAACCACAAGAGGGAGTCGAGTGATGTCACTGCCATGCATCACTATGATGCAAATGTTACAGATACAGCCATGAAATGCAAAAAAATTATTTTTAATAAAAGGTGATTAGGTTCATTTAAATTGCCCGAAATTTATTTTTAGGAAAGTCACATTTAAAGAGATGAATCCCTCTAATAAATGTCTGTCCTGACTGAATGAGTGAATATTAAATGTAACAGTTTTGTCTTTTTTTTTTAATGCTCATTTGATCTAAAGGAAGTGCCTCACTTCCCACCCTTGCCTTTTTCTACAAAAATCGTGTCTGTACACTGTGTGCGTGCCTAACCGAGCATGAATGAGTGACTCGTTGTGTTTACACGTGTGTTATGCACACAGATAGCCATGATAATTATGTTGACCCCTCGACTTTTCCCTCCCCAGGAGATTATTCCACCACACAGTTAGCCAGCCTGCACAACAGGTGCTGACGGACTGATGGCTGGAGAGATGAATGATCGGTGGAGAGAGAGAGGGAGAGAGGGAGAGAGGGAGGGAGGGAGAGTGCGTAAGAGCAACTTCGATTCTCACGAGGGAAAAAATGGTACATGTTACTGGAGGAGTCACTGAAGAGAGCGAGAGAGAGAGGGAGGGAGATGAAAAAGTCAGTGAGGAGCGACCCGTAGCTCATCGACCTGCAGGAGGAGCTCACCGGCGGCGCTTCGTTCAGCCCTCTTCAACTTTTATCACCATGACCGCTCCGCTCAGATAAGGATTATTTTGGACTTGCTCCCGCTTCCCGCATCGTTTTGACAAGCAAGCCAGTGCGGCGACTGTGATCTTGGCAGCGGAGCAGAACAGGACCGAGGTGTGAGTCTGCCGTCACTCAGGATGTCCTCACTCACACTCGTGACAGGGGTGCTGCTGCTCTCCGGCTGTTTGTCAGGGGGCTGCTCGCCCACGCCATCCGAGAGCGGCTCTCAAGGTGCAGGGCAGCCGGACGATCCCGTGACCCCCTGCCCATCCTGCGCTCTAGCCCAGAGGCAGAAGGACTCGGAGGAGCAGACCGACATGGTGGAGGCGGTCAAGAGGCACATCCTCAACATGCTGCATCTGAACGCCCGGCCCAACGTCACACACCAGGTGCCCCGAGCCGCCCTGCTCAACGCCATCCGCAAGCTGCACGTGGGACGGGTGGGTAAGGACGGCACGGTGGAGATGGAGGAAGACAGAGGGGGGCTGGGGGAACACCGAGAGCAACCTGAGGAGCAGCCCTTTGAGATCATCACCTTCGCTGAGCCAGGTGAGGGATGTTTTAGTGCCTCGTGAGGAAATGTGATGACATTAATAGCTATGAATATAAATATGCAGTATATAATATATATATATATATATATATATATATATATATATATATATTCTATACTGAGTTGTAATACTATATAGAATTTGTTTAATATATTTTAAGATATTCTAGTAACATTTGAACAAGGTTCAATTTATTAACATTAGGAAATGCATTGTTATAATGAATTAACAATGAACATTAACTAGCATTTATCATAGTTAATAGTAATTTCTACAGATACTAATATACGTTTACCTTTTGAAATTGTATACATTAACAATTGCTCATGTATTACAAACATGAATTAACAATGAAAAATAGTGTATTTATAAATTACCTTTAATCTAAATGCTGTAAAATGCTTCATTATAATGCCTATTGTCTAATTCATTAACTGAACCTTATTGTAAAGTATTACCCAAATATTCAATATAACTGAACTGATCTGAAGCATTATATAATGTTTAATAATGCATTAATTAATGATATTGTAAAGTGGGACTTTATCTAAATCCACGCCTCCACTATGGAGTTCAAATGGATAAAAAGTACTTTTTCGGTTTTGAATTGTTTGAGTTGTCATAATTCACCCCATTATGCGCAAGACTGTCCGTTCATTGTTCCTTCTTAAGATGTACACCGCAAACGCTTGCAGTATATATGATGTACAGTGGATGTCACCTCAAATGGCTCCACTCAGACTACTGTTTCGAAGGAGTGCTTTTAAAAAGCACTCAGGTAGGTGTTAGCGGAGGTCTGAGGGAGGGAGAGTCATCTTAAAGGGAACACATGCGCTGCAGCTGTGGAGTATTAACACTCTGACTGTGCACTGCTGCGGGAGGCTCTCGGCGCCATGCTACTGATATGAAATGAGGAAATGATGCCCCTATTAGCAGCTATTGAATGGAGCCACTTAAACATCTTCAGTCCTGCCAAGCAATGGGAAACTGTAGAGACAGTGATTTAATATCAAATGAACACTTTATCATGGTATGCATCCAAAATACATTGAGTATTCATTTAAAATCTACTTGAAAGTAGTTTACCCAAAAATGTCAATTCCGTCATCATTTACTCAGCCTCACGTTGTTCCAAACCTACATGACTTTGTTTTCTGTAAAGCCCAAAAGAAGATATTTTGAAGAATGTCAATGGGGTCCAATATTTTTGGACCCAAAATGTTCTTTCAAAGAGTTTTTTTTTTTCTCCGAAGAAAGAAAGTCATGCAGGTTTGGAACAATATGAGGGCAGATTTTTTATTTTGGGTGAACAGTCCTTTAGAGAGACCAATTCTTGTTTTCACAAAGTATCTCTCATTTTAAATGTCATACAGTTCATATTAACTCTAATGTTGAGCTTTTTGACTCTGAAAATGTGTATCTGCTGACCTGATGATATGCTTTTCATGCCATGTCGCTAATGTCAATAGACAGCCATCTATTTTTTACGATGATTCGGGAAAAAAAAGCTGAAAATGACAAACAATGCTCTTTCTTATTTGAAAACGCTTTTGGTGCCGCCCGTAACAAACGCTACTTCCCAGTCGGTTCAATAAACTAAGTCTGGGATGGGAAGATCCACAAGTACATTCCATTTTTAATTGGTTCCTCTTGACTTATTTATAACAATGTCACTGATCCACAAATCAGCATGACACTGCTGTAAAAAAAAAAAGCTAACAACATTCGCCTGAATGTGGTGTGGAAGCGGATGGTTGAAGTGGTCCAGTCTCATGGCATTTAGTTTTTTTTTCTGCAAAAACAATATAGCAGTGTTTCTAAAGATATCAAAGCTGACCTATCTTTAGACCAGCACTGGCCATGATGTGGATTGGCAGTCACATCTGATTCTTAAACACAGATTGACCACCAACAGTCCTGCACAGGCTTAATGGGACGATTTCCGCAGCTCATTAATTGCAGCTATCATCATTGAGCGCAAGAAGGAGCCAGCAAACGTTTGACGGCATTGTTTATTGTGTCTGTTTGCTTACATAAATGTGCATTATGCCTTGATGCTATAAATAGACCTTTTGAATGAACCGAAGATTAAAAAAAGGCCTCTCAGAGCCTTTATGAGATTGCAGGGGTGTTAATGATGCTCCAGGGAATGGAGGGTAGAGGGATGGGGTGGTTCGATCCCATTCAAAACCCACAGGGCTGTTAGCTGGCCATAATTGCTCCATTTATCAAAATATGGGGCCCAGTAATTACTCTAGGCTGCCCTGTTGGTGTGTGAAATGGTCGGGGTTTCTTTGAAAGTATCTCAGTGAAATAGAAAGATCAAGTTTTTTTGAAATGTACAAAATCATTAATCTAAGGGATAGTTCACCCAAAAATGAAAATTCAGTCATTTACCCTCACGTCATTCCAGACCTGTAAGACATTTTTTTTTTAAATCTGTGGAACACAAAATGAGATATTTTGAAGAACATATGATGTTCTAACAACATTGGACCCCATTGACTTTCATTGTATAAGCAAAACATTTAAAAAATATATCTTCTTTTGGGGTTTTCAGAAGAAAGAAGGTCAAGCAGGTTTGAAATCAGTTGATTTTTGAGTGAACTATCCGTTTACTGACATTCCAGGGCCAGTTCTGGTCTTCTGGGAAGGATCTGTTGTGATGCACTCACAAAGGTCTCTAAACTGTCTGAAGAAATGGGACAAGAGTGGGACACACTGGAGAAATTGCATCTGAATCTCAGGCAGTTTTGCTGATCTGGTGTGGATAGCTTGGCTTGTTGCCTAAACGAGCCGCTTCCTGAAACTGCTTAGAAGTTGACCGATGCATTACAGCAGGTCTTGAAGTTCTTTGAGGCTTACTCTGAGGGATGTTATAACTATTTATTTCCTGCTCTGACCCTTGTGTCAACCCTGTCTCCTGACGATTCATACCTGAGGCGTCATTATTAGGGGACAGATAGGTGATAGCTTTGTGTATTGTATGAGACAAAGCAGTGCAAGACAGTATTATAGGTAAATGCAAGATAGCACTTGATTATGTGATGAATATGTTTTGTGTTGCGGTCATCAAGCGATTGGGGACTGTGATATCACTTTTACATCCTAGTACAACAATACATCCGACTACAGGGAGGCTTCTTGTCAACACCAGTTTTGGGTGGATGCTGTTTTTTATCTAACACAAAAGCAATTGACTTTTGGTCTATTTATAAAGTAATTCAATGATCTGACATCAATTTTGAATACCTTTAGTTTGGTGATTCCTAACCAGTGGTACACTATCGTTCAAAAGTTTTAGGTCAGTAAGATTTTTTTTCCATAGTTATTAATTATTTTATTCAGTAAGGATGCATTAAATTGATCAAAAGTGACAGTAAATACATTTATAATGTTAAAAAATAATTTTAATTCAAATAGATAATGTATCATTGTATAACATTGATAAGAAGAAATGTTACTTGAGAACACAATCAGAATATTAAAATGATTTCTGAAGGATCATGTGACACTGAAGACTGGAGTTATGATGCTGAAAATTCAGGTTAGTCATCATAGAAATAAATTATATTTTATAATATTTCAAAAATATAAATATGTTTTTACTGTATATTTGATCAAATAATTGCAGTGAGCATATGAGACTTCTTTCAGAAACATTAAAACTGACACCAAACTTTTAAAATTAGTTATTTTAAATATGCTGGTTCTAAGGGTCAAAGAGGTGCTGCCAGAGATAAAAACAATTAAATTGCATTATTTTTAAGAAAAGAAAAAATAATATAAAACAAATAATATGAGCAATTATATGTTTTTTTCTACTATTTTAGTTTTTCTTTTTTCATCCTATCAAACGTCTTCACATCAATCGGTTTCTATATTTTTAAACTGTTTGGGTCTGTTTTTCTCCCACAGTGTCTGCTGAATTTAGTTTAATAAAGTTCAAACATTTAGTTTGTAGGTAAGCCAAAAACGGTTGAGAAATACTTTTTTCAGTCCTGATGTCATCAGAAAGTGTTTACTGGGTTATCTCACGTCTCTTGGCAGTGTTTAATTTTTTTTAAAAGACCCACTGCATGAATGTAACACCAAGTAAACAATCCTTTGATCTTCTCTGATATTCGACATTAGGGGTGGAACGGTTCAACGTACTCACGGTTCGGTTTGTATCACGGTTTTAGAGTCACAGTTTCGGCCATCGAACCTTTTCTCAAGACAGTACCCTTCAGTGATACATTAATATAACCCCATAAATGTAATGCATTTTTGTACTTATTTTACGTTTTTTTTTCGGGAACTACTGGGACAGTGATAAAGATCTACCAGTCGATCGTGATCGACGGGTTGGAGACAACTGCAATAGAGTATACAAATAAAATAAAGTGATTTTCAGGTTTTTTTAAGTAGGTCTAACATTAGTTTTTAGGTACAGAAATTGAATAAAGTAATCAAATGTAAAATAGCATTGCATATTTTACTGTATAAATTAAAGATTAATCTTTATTAAAGTTACAAAAGCTATTCAATCAAGAGCAGTGAGTGATTTCCTTGTTGCTGTATGATTAATAATAAGAAAGTGCTGTACTTACCAAGACGGGCATTTTGACAATAATTTTTGTGTGAATTTGTCCATTCAAACACAATACTTCAAAGAGAGTTTAATATTTGCGCGTGTTCTGAGGCGCTGGTTTGCTAGTTTCGGATGAACGCACGCACAAATCTTCTCACTGCGCACTAGCTCGCGTCTTCTGGCTCTTAAAAGTTTTAACTGGCAAGGTTTAATAAATGAGTTTAGTTTAAACACAGATATCAACGTGTTATGTTCAGGTCTCACTTGTGCACGTGCGCTAGCAGCACGATAACGGAATAAATGACTGCTCATATTCCAGCATACGGCATTCGCATTGAACAAGAGTGAATGGTTTGTCCACTTTTTTTTTTTCAGAATGCACATCCATCAATAGAAACAAACATTAGCCGAACCCTATTTGTTTTAAGCCTTGTTTTATTTATTTATTTATTAATTAATAACAAAACATATTACAGATGCGTTTTCAGATTTAAATTGAACCGCGGTCCCAGTGCGTGCCGAACCGTGTGTGGAGAACCGTATGGTTTGATTTTTTTACCGAGAACCGTTCCACCCCTATTCGACATGCTCAACTAGTCATGCTCATTGTGCATAAAGCAGATTATTTAATGCAACTATGCTATTTTCAAAACAATCTTGTCCTTGATATTGACAGTGTGCAGTCGCAGACACAACTATAGCAAAATTTCAACATATAAAACAGATAAAGAATAGTGACAGTATGATAAGAAGAAATTAGAATAATTCAGTGTTATGTGACAGTGTAACACTGTCAGCTGACCTTCGACCCAAACCTGCAGTACTACAAGCTTCTGAAGTGTCCACCTCACCCAGACGTCAGAGACACGTGGCGTATGTTTAAACCTACAAGAAAGACAAAACAACTACAGTGAACTGTACGACTTACTCAGGAACCAAATGACAATGGCAAAAGAGCAGTTGCCTTTTAATATGGAAAGAAAGGCCCAGTCTTTTTACTTGATCACACACTGCAGCTCTTGTTCGAGTTGAGAGGTGTTCTGATAAGAGATCAGGCTCGATAGCGACACAAAGATAGAGAGACACATTCATCCGCAAATAGAAACCAGTGCTGTGCTGTTTCTTTCTCTGAAAACATCTGCAGCATTTCTACAATATGTTTACGGCAAAACATTGTTCATTCCCATTAACCTGCTATATTCTTGATTTTTCATTTCTTGGCAGAATTTACAGCCTCTACTATCAACAACTCTCAAAGCAGAATTAAAAAGCTGTTGCAACTGATAAATTAACCAATTATATAAGAGCATAACAAAAACTTCAAACAGATTCACATTAGTGTGGTGGCACTGCATTGTTCACTGATCTGTTTGACAACTTAATCCACAGAGTAAGGGAATATTGGCTTTAAAAGTGGGGTGTAATTCCACCAAACAGAATTTCAAAAATAATGAATGTTTCCAAACAAATGCCATTGGTTGCCTCAAACTCATGCCATTGTTTGAGTTGACAAAAATCTTTCCAAAGCACCACAGACTCTGTGTTTATAGTTTTGGGGGTGAATCAACTGCTATGTTTGTATCTGCATATTAACTTGGAATAGGACTAAGTATTTTAGCATTCAAAATAGTTCTTCTTCCTGTTATGTGTTAAGTCCATTCAGTGTTTCGTGGGAGTTTTCTGACAATGTGAGATTCATTGAAAAGAACAGACCATCCAGTAAAGTTACTCAGAGATCTCAGAGGCTTTCGTGAGCTTTAAATAGTCATTCATCCAGGCAGATTTTCATAATAGCCTGACAATCGAGACCCAAATGAATAAACGGTTGCTCTTGTGTTCAAAAGCGGCTAGACGCAACAGAATGCAGTGACGTCTTTAAAACACAGTGCTCATGGCGCGAGACGCTGAAAAAAAACACGACTCATCACAATGGTTAAAGATTTCAGTCTGGTGCATGTTTACATTGACAAACAATTAAAAATGGTCTAGTCCTGTGTGAACTTACTGTATTGGCCCTTCTTTAGTTTCATAGATCACTATTATATACAGTGTCATATGAGATGACGGAGTAAAGATAAACCTGCAACTGTATTTGTCTAGATAGATATCTCAGTGCCACATTGAGGAGCATAAAAGATTGAGTATTAGAGAAGGTCTTTGACAGCTATGCTGGACTGTCCTTTATATCAGATAACACAGGATTTATTTAATGTAGACATGTTGACTAAATAGTTGAATTAATAGCTGTCCTGCTGAGTAGGGGTTGGAAGAGATCATTTAAGAGAGTCAGTATGTTGGGTCTGTAAATCAGCAATGGTTACTGATGCTGAGCTTGCTTATAGCAGAGAGTCATGTGCAAGTTATAGGGAAGGCCCTTGTCATAACATACATGCTTTATGTACACAAATGGTGTGCCAGGATTTTAGAAGCAGGAAATGTTTTTATGGACTGAGGCTAGGTGTTGACGAAGGACTGCAGATGGTGGAGATTGACCGCAAAAAGAACATATCCTCTCTTACAGAAAGAGAGAAACCGTTTAGTGTAGCAGGCGTTATGTGTGTTCTGATCGTGTTGAGCTGGTGGCTCTAACAGAGAGAGTTTGTCATTAATAAACTGAGCCACACAGAATCTCTGCATGAAGATCACCACTGAAAAATTGGCAGATTTCCATAGAATTGGAACAGCTACCATTCACAAAATTCTACACATTCCCATCAGTTGATTTTTGTTTATTAGTTATTTTGGTTAAACTGATCATACTTTCTGTAATTTATATTTTTTCCATTTTATTTTCACTCTTTTCCTGTTTTCACTCTTATTAGTTTTAATTTAATTTTAGTTTAGTTTTACATTTCATTTATGGAGCTGAGTTAATTTCCTGATTTGTATCCTTTAAAATGGTTTTAAACAATACATTTCTCATCACAGTTTATTGTCATTGCTATTCATTTTCATGTTTACTGCAGGTACGCTTCAAAGGTTTCAAGTTTTGTAATATTCTATGCAACATACACCAAAACAAAAAATAGATATTTAAAAAAAATATTTAGTTTAGAATCATAAAAATGTATTTGTTTAGGTTTTTGTTTGTTTTTATTTGTACTCTCAATTCCATTTTTAAGTCCGTTCTGCATAATTCTGTGGATTTTCCTTCAAAATATGCACAGAAAATGTTTCTTCCTCCTGTTTCACTTTTTTTTGTTAGTTTTTCAACTGTTACAATGTTAAAAAAGTGTTGTGTCATTCAAAACTCGACAATGCAATGCAAACATAAAGCTAACTAATTGCCTCATGTGCTTCATCCACAGGAGATTCCCCTGACATCATGAAATTTGACATTTCTAAGGAGGGCAGCACTCTGTCCGTGGTGGAGCAGGCCAACGTGTGGCTGTTTCTTAAAGTTGCCAAGGGCAGCCGAGGAAAGGGGAAGGTGTCTGTGCAGCTCCTGCAGCATGGCAAAGCTGATCCAGGCTCTGCGGACGGACCCCAAGAAGCGGTGGTGTCCGAGAAGACCGTGGATACGCGGCGCAGCGGCTGGCACACGCTACCGGTGTCCCGCATGGTGCAGACCCTGCTGGATGGGGACAGCAGCTTGCTCAGTCTTCGCGTCTCCTGTCCCATGTGTGCCGAAGCCGGCGCCGTTCCCATCCTGGTGCCCGCAGAAGGCAGCAAGGGCAAAGAGAGAGAACAATCTCACCGACCCTTCCTCATGGTTGTGCTCAAGCCAGCCGAGGAGCACCAGCACCGGCGCAGCAAGCGCGGCCTGGAGTGTGACGGCAAAATCCGCGTCTGCTGTAAACGGCAGTTCTACGTCAACTTTAAGGACATCGGATGGAGCGACTGGATCATCGCTCCGTCTGGGTATCACGCTAACTACTGCGAGGGCGACTGCCCCAGCCATGTGGCCAGCATCATGGGCTCTGCCCTCTCCTTCCATTCCACCATCATCAATCACTATCGGATGCGCGGGTACAGCCCCTTTAACAACATCAAGTCGTGTTGCGTACCCACCCGCCTACGGGCCATGTCCATGCTCTACTACAACGAGGAGCAGAAGATCATTAAGAAAGACATCCAGAACATGATAGTGGAGGAGTGTGGCTGCTCATAAGACGCCATGAACTCCTAACAAACACTTTAATGTTGATACAAAGCACATATCAGAGGATTGGCACACAAACTTTTGAACTGCAAACTCGGGCAACCTATTTGTTTCTAGATCATTCCAATAGGACTGATTATTGGAGCGGTCGTCGTGGCACTTTCATATAAAAATGACGGAGAAGAATAAAGCATAATATATTTTTTTTAATGAAGGGAGACTGAGAGGGAACGGGTGCATGGGTCAAAGTGTCAGCCCTGATTCTCTGCACTGCAATAAAGAGACTTATTTTGAAGTGTGGAATTATATATTCAGAGAAGAAGAAAAAAAAACATGCAACTCTATGCAAGTCAAGTATTATTATAACTGGATGTTCTTTTTTATTATTATTATTATTATTATTTGTCTTTTAGCTTATGTTTAATGTTTTTTTTTTTATTGTCATCCCTTTTCTCACAGACAAAAATTAGTAATTTTTTTAGTACATCTTAAAAGAAGTAGCTGTTTTTATTTCATTTTTCTTATGAGAAATACTTGAAGAAAAATTAGTTTGACCAGCTGCTGGAGCCAAACTACATTATTATTGTTATTATGATTATTTTATTATCATTATATTGCTTTTATCACCTATTATTATTTTTATTTCTTATGAGAAATACTTGAAGAAAAATTAGTTTGACCAGCTGCCGGAGCCAAACTACATTATTATTGTTATTATGATTATTTTATTATTATTATATTGCTTTTATCACCTATTATTATTTTTCTCCTAAACATTCTGAATGTTGATGAAAAGTAATATAAATTTGCACTAAGCCAACATTCGTACCATGTGAGGCCCAGAGCATTATGGGTCGCATTCTAGTTGCCATATCAGAGTCTAGAACCATATGCATTTGGAACTTATACATAGTAAACCAAAGACCATACACATCCCATTCTCAGAGCAAATCCCCAAAATGCCCAGCTCTGTGAATTTATTCAAATTAGGAACAACTGTGTATGGCCAACATAATATACCATTAACTCAATATAGTACATAAATAACTTTAATTTCTGTTTGTTTGTTTTTTGCTGAAACAGCCTCAAATGTTAAGATACCTTTGCTCTCTGTGTTTCGACCGTGTTTGTCTCTACCAATGTATAACAAAGGTCTTAGATTCTGAACTGAAACCTAGCCTTCTCGTCAGAAATATTCAGTAAAGAGATAGAAACAATGTCCTGGCAATGGCAATCTGCTTTGTCAGGTTTAAAGTACAAGACACTAAAGGAACTTACTGTGTTGTTTTATGTAGAGTTATGCAACATATGGTTGTATGTTGCCATGTTGTACAAATCAAAATATGTGCTTGTCATGTTTTATATCTAATTTATTTTGCAGCATATTCTTTGCTTCACTATTAAAGCTGAATTGTACAACTTCACCTTTTGGTTTAAGTCAGCGGTGTGTGTTTACTAGGCCAGTTGATGAGCTGTATTTCAACACTAAATGCTAGCTAGTTTGGCTTTTACTAAATGTAGTCCAATTAAGTATATTTTTTGCAGATCAACTGACAAATCTGACACGTTACCCCAAATATTAGCACTGCACAGCCAAAGCAGATGCTGTGCAAACTAGTGTGAACTCCTCAAGGGCTGTTTTCTGTCATTTTTAGCCACATAGCAGCTGTCTGTTGGGAGGTTTAGATTGTAAGGAGTCAAAACAAACATCTGAGATATATATATATATACACACTATATCGTCTGACTGATATTCCAGTAAAAAATTTTTTTTAATAAATATTCATGGCTCAAAAAGATGATTTAAGGGGAGACACTGCAGGCAAAAGCACTGTTTTTTCATGCACCTGTCAGTTTTGAGATTTTGGGCTTTTTGGCTTTATATAAAGTGTTTTTGGAAAGAAAACATCCAAAAGACACTGTTAAAGGTCCCATATTTTACACCTTTCTGGAGTTTTATTTGTTTTCTCAAAATGAGTTTTTTTCTCCTACACTGAGCCATAAACCTTTACTTCAGTAGCACTTACACAGACCAAACTTTACATTTTTATTCCTGTCTATATTCTGAAGCTTTTTTTACAGAGGGATTTGTTCATATATAATTTGCTTGATTATATACAACATTTTATTTCCCCAAAAATGTTGAAAATATATTGTTTTCTGGCTGTTCAAAGTATTTTCTGAATTATGGAGTGACAAAAAGAGATGCCCAAAATTCCCTCTGTAAAAACATTTGACTCTAATATGTAAAAAAAAAATTAAACAAGAATTTTGAATTCAGATTTTTATACTAGAAATGTATGCAAATTAGCGCATATTTCATTAATGATTATTTGCATATTTAAACATTTTATAAAACTTGTAATACAAAAAATGTTTGCAATTATCAATGTAATCAATCAACTGGGTAAGTAAGGTGATAATTAGTAGTTTTTTTTTTTACCCTATTCACCTGCAGTGTCTCGCCTTAAATGTTCTTGAAATAAGTCAAAATAAGAAAAAATTAAAAATAAGCACATATTTGATAAAAAAATACAATGAAATGTAATATTGTGAAATTTTATTATAATTTAAAATCCATTTCCTATTTGAGTATATAGTAAACTGTCATTTATTTTTATGAAGGCAAAGCTGAATTTTCAGCATTTCTACTCCAGTCTTCAGTGTCGCATGATTCTTCAGAAATCATTCTAATATGCTGATTTGCTGCTTAAAAAACATTTTTGATATTATTATCAATCCTGAAAACAGTTATGCAGCTCAATATTTTTTTGTGGAAACCTTGATAATTATTTTTAGGATTCTTTGATAATTAGAAAGTTCAAAAGAACAGCATTTATTTGAAATATAAATCTTTTGTTACATTTTAATTGTCTTTACTTTTGATCTATTAAATGTGTCCTTCTTTGCTGAATAAAGGTAGTTTTTCCAAAACTTTTGAACAGTAGTGTAGGTCACAAACCGATATGTATTATAAGTACGTGGTTTGCCATTTAACATAGTCAAAGCAAAAAAGGCCTTCAATCAGAGATATGTGCACTTACGGAGGGACCTTGTCAGCACACCGGCATGCTGTGTCAGGACAAGAGATGTGACCCAGGGGTAGAAAGGTAATTACCGCTATCATCACTCAGCAAATAAAACCCCCACAGGTCCTGTGAAAAAGAGCCTCTCTCAGAGGAGGACATAATCTCTTCTCCATAAACCCTTCATGCCATTTATTAGAGCACAGCAACAGAACACACAGCTGATTTATCACTAATAATGTGAAATAAATCTCTCAGCACAGAAATGCACAAAAAGAAGATGAGAGATCACATGCTAACCAATCGTATCCTTTTTGCACTGCCGCCTGTGACAAGTACTTTCATATGACTTCTGCCTTTGAAGATCCAGTACGAAATATAGGTCAAGGTCAGTTCACTTTTGAATTAGTCTTGCAAACTTTACAGAGACGTTCTTTTAGCTTGGACATCTTGACGACTGAGGCTTGAGGGTGTTTACATGAGTCTTTAATTATCCGCCTATATACACAAACAATACATGCTTTGAAATAGTGCATGTGTAATATTGCTGGTGACTGTTATCCAATGCGTCACACATGCATGTGTGCCTTTATAGTGCCATAAAAGGCATTCACATCTTTGTTGGGTCTACTTGTGTTGATAACTCTACATCCTCTGGTAACATTCATCAGGAACCATAAAAAGGGATGATGAACCAAAACAAGTAACGGCAGATTTCAAGTTAATTTCCTTGTGCTGGTACAGCTTCCACACAAACACAAACTGCAATTTTAAATTAATTTATTATAAGAATTTGTATATATTAATCTATTTCATGTATGATGTATAATTATTAACTGACTTTCTGTTTAGAAACAAGCTGCTTGCCATCTAAGATTGACGATGAATATCATCAGTAGACTTTGTGAGGTATAAACATCACATGCATTCCTGTCCTTCAAGGACATGAGCTTGGAGAACTCAAAATACCTCGACAGGAGAATAAAGGCTGAGAGGAGGGGACTGGATCTACAGAATCTGTGTGGGTGTTAAGCATTGTCAATCCTCCAGGAATAAATGTGTTTGGAAGGGTGTTTGTATATGTTATAAGGGCTGAAGTGTTTATTTAACACCTCATCTGTCAAAATGAATACAGGGGATGTGTTTTCTAAAACTTGGACTCTGTATATACCATCTTTTGGACAGTATGCAACATTTTAAACCCCTGAATGGGACATGGTGGCCTTGAACTAGGCCAGCGCCCTCCCATTCATATTTACAGAGAGTCTCAATGGTGACTGGCTTACGTTAAATTCAATATTGGCTAAGTTCCTTGTTCAAGAGTTGTGAAAACTGGTAGTCTGTTGCACACATATGTAAAAAAGCGCTTTTTGAAAAACGGGCTGAAGGACAGATTTAAACATGAAGTATGAGGGTTTTCTGAGCACTGTGAAACAACAGATATAAGCACAAATATTTTTAACAAAAGGTTTCTAACATTTTTAGGGCCCTATGAAATCTGTAAACAAAATTCAAATTCTGTTTTTTCCATAATTTTTCTGGATTCTTTTTTTTTCTGTTTTAATTTTTCTAGACTCTGTTTTAATGGTTAAATTAAATATTATTTATCAAAAAGCATGTCTAATTAATTGAAATCAGGAAACTTACAATAATAAACAGCAATTTATAAAAGATTTAACAAAAATTAAATTTTTAAGGTCTCATGAAATGTTTTTTTTCCCCTCAAATTATGATGATTTTTTTTAACCAAATTCTGTTTTCCATTAATTTTCTGGATTCCATTTTAATGGTTTTATTAAATATTAAAAATCAAAAGCATCTCTAATTAATTGATTTTATAAAATCATTTATCATCATTTAATTTTTTTATCGACACTAGGGGTGTGACAATACACTTAGCTCACGAGATGAGACAAAATACAGATACTTGGTTCACTAGAACGAGACAGTATTTTAATACTATTTTTAAGAAATTTTCAATGACAAAATATTTGTCTTTTAATTACAAAAAGTACAACAATGCAATTGTATTTTGAAATATTTTAACTAATCTAGGGCTGTAACTAATTATTATTTTGGTAATCAAGTAATCTACTGATTATTTTGACAATTGAGTAATCTGATATTTGTTAGTAACACAAATAGGCCTAAGTGAAAACCAGGCTTTAGTATGACTAGTTATATATAAACTAACGGTGAGGCAATAATAATTGGCTCAAATAAAATATCAAAACCAAGTAATTACATGGTTTTATTGAAAAACACTGTTAAAACAGGCTAAATGATTTACGTTACAAATCTAGTGAGATAATGCACACTGTTTTCCCAGATGAACGTTGAGCAATTCAAATTCACAGCATATGCAGAGGAAGAGTTTAGCCCCTTTCACACATACAGTCTTTACTGGTAAATTACCGGTAAGTTACCATTAAGAGATCATGTGTGAACAGGACATTTTCAAAAATCCCGGTAAATTTGTTCTGGCAATCATATCGTTCTTATAGAGATGGCATGATTACTCTGAGCTGTTTACAAAGCTCCACTGCTTTTTAATTAATTTTTCTATGTTAATATGCGCTAGATGGACATCTTTGATCATTGCGCCTCGCAGCTTTTTCTTCTCCATTCATCGGTTACGACTCTGCAATTGGATACTATGCACGTCTCGTGTTTATAAGAGCAAGAAATTCTGATTGGCTAGTAATGTTAGTTTGGTTGAGAGTGAAAGCTGTGCTCCTCTCATACGATAGGCGAACTCATGGTCTCGAAAGTGATATCAACAAGTCTTTTTTAAATGTAGGATTATTTTTTTCCGCAGCCAAACACTGCACGCCGGAGATCCGGTGTAGTGCCGAAATTTGCACCCTGCCAGATTATGCACCCCCTAGTATTGGTAGGTTTAGGAGTAGGTGTGGGGGAGGGGTTAGGATTAGAGGTGGGGTTGGGATTAGGCAATCAGGTAGCAACTTCAACAAGGGGGTGCATAATCTGGCAGGGGTGCAGAATTCGGCACAACACCGGCATGGTGCCAGAGAACTTTAAGCCCTGAATACTGTGTTGTGTATTTACATTTTTCTTCTAAATAAATTCTTCTAAATATTTTTTTTCTGGTAAATATTCATTTAAAAACAATGTTTTAATAGTAATTTTATTAGTAGTACTATCCTTACATTAAATAATATTTCTGTCACGGTTTCTTCATGTTAAACCAAACTTTTAGCACTATCGGAGCCGATACCCGATATGAATATCGGATCGGCGCATCCCTAATTTTGACGGATTGCTATGAAGACCTTTAGGCTTCTGTTTGTATATGATATGATAGATTTTCTGAAAAGAAATGGTAAAATGCTCATGAAGTGACTCTCAGAGCAGTCCTAGAGATCATGATCATGTGTTCATGTACTCCTATATTGAAGCAGCAGAGGCTGAAAACACTACAAGCGCCATGCGCAGAGGTCACGTTAACCATAAATTTTCCGTCATTTACAGAATTTTTTAGCAGTGACGGAAAAATCTGAAGGCCGTCCGTCACTTTGAATATTTTACTAATTCTCCTATGCTTAACAAAGCTGCATTATTTTGATCAAAATACAGTACAAATAGTAATATTGTCAAATATTATAAAAAATGTAAACTCTTTTCTATTTTTATATATTTTAAAATGTAATTTATTCCTGTGTTGCAAAGATGAATTTTCAGCATCATTACTCCAAAAGTGTCACATGATCCTTCAGAAATCATATGATGATTTGCTGCTCAAGAAACATTTCTTCTTATTATCATCAAATAAAACATTTGTGCCGCTAAATATTTTTGTGTAAGCTGCAGTATTTTATTTTATTTTTTTCAGGAATCTTTGATGAATATAAAGTTCAATAGAACAGCATTTATCTATTTGGTTTAGAGAAAAAAAAAATCTTAAGAAACATTTTTAATGGTCTTTAATGTCAGTTTTGATCAATTTAATGCATCATTGCTGAATAAAATGATTAATTTCTTTCAAAATGAAAATCTTAGTGAGTAGAAAAGAGTAGAAAATATGTTAATTGTATTGTACTAAATGGCAATATTCAGCTACATGCTGAATGAATCTTTAGGACTACCTTGAACAACTTATATATAAGGTTATATATATATATATACTGTATATGTCAGAGGTCGTGTTAACCGAAAATCTTCCTGAATTTTTTTAGCAGTGATGGAAAAATCTGAAGGCCGTCCGTCAGTGACAGATTACACAGGGAGACCTATTGTAATTTATAACTGTAATTTCCACCCCTGTCCAGTTGGTGGTGAGTGCGCTCCAGTGTGGCAGCAGAGCGCGGGATCATCAGCTCCAGAACAAAAATAAAACTTTCAAAAGTCTTGAGAAGGGTCTGGCTGCAGACATGCACTTGCATTTTCAGACTTGCACTCTCACACACCTGCACTTCCGCGAGTGACGTCACTTGCAGTCTTTTTTTTTTTTTTATTTCATTTAATAAAAAAATGTTTTAATTGAATCTCTTAACATTTTACACAAGTAGCCAGGTGGTGAAGACAAGAATAAATAAACTAAATCACGAAGTCACTTGCAATCGACGCTTGCACTCTCAGCTACTT
>NW_015540881.1:217729-223164 GCF_001515605.1 Sinocyclocheilus anshuiensis | reverse complement strand
TTACAATGTCACTTGCAATCGCCACTTGCACTCTCCGATACCTGCGACGTCACTTGCAATCGACACAAATGGTGTGTGTTGCCAATGGAGACAAGAAGCTGTGGTGATTAAACGATTAAAACTAATTTAGTACCATAACGTACAGGGTCCTGCAAGTCACCTGTAGGAGAAAAAGACAAGACCCGCAAATCCGTGGCCACAGAACAGCAGAATATGAACACAATGCGCAAAGTCTCTCTTTAAGCGCTTTTAAACCTCCGTAGAAAACCATACACTTAATATGGCTTAATGTGTTAAGATAGTGCTATTAAAAGATCAAATTCGATATATAGTTTATTCATTTAATGTACTAGGCTACTACAAGGCAAGCATATGCTCATGAACACAACGAGCAAACTTATACTTTTCCTCCCATACGCCTACAGCAAAATTCTTAATGTGCCATAACGGACTAAGATGATAAATACCAAATTCAGTATTTCTTATTGTTGTTTTAATCATTTAACCACCACAGCGTCTTGTCTCCATTGGCAACCTGCACGATTCGTGTGGATTGCAAGTAGCTGAGAGTGCAAGAGGCGATTGCAAGTGACTTTGTGATTTAGTTTCTTTTTTTCTTGTCTTCACCACCCGGCTACTTGTGTAAAATGTTGAGAGATTCAATTAAAAAAATAATGAATAAATTAAATTAAATAAAAAAAGACTGCAAGTGACGTCACTCGCGGAAGTGCAGGTGTCTGAGAGTGCAAGTCTGAGAGTGCAAGTCTGAAAATGCAAGTGCATGTCTGCAGCCAGACCCTATTGAAAGTCTTTTGCTATGCCGTTGATTACGCACAGGCAAGTACCCACTAGTAAAGCAAAGAGATGATCAGTTCACGTGCGCTGCCGTTTCGCTTGATCTGAGGTGTCTACAGCGATCTATCGCGCCACATTAAAGAGCGCCAAAACGGTATTTATTGCTTGAATTTCCTAATAAAATGGACAGAATTTTAAATCTGAGACTTACGTACAAAGACAACCCACAGAGCTTAGCTCATTGCGATTTATTGGATGGGAGGCGTACTATATGTACTGTTCATTCATCAACTGAAAACAGAATCGATTGGGATTTAAGAATTGATATTGGTTCATAAAAATTTGAATCTATTAAAATTGAGAAATTGTAGCATTTTTTGTTGTTTTTAGTGGCCTCCGCTGTCACTGCAGGGTGTGTGTTGAACATGAAAAGTGATGCACAGTCTCTGTTCATCTGTTCTCTTCAAAAATAAATAAATGCATAAGCCTATATGCTCATCCTGCAGGTTCATTATTAAAAATGAAAATGTGAACAAAAATACAAGCCATTAAATGTGTTATTATAATTAAAGTATGAAAACTAAAATGACGGGTAATAATAGATTATGACGGAACTTTTACGACCCTGTCCATCAAAATGACAGACACTGTTAAAGTTTAACGCAACCTCTGATCACGCACATTTCAGTAGTAAACGAAACTGTGCATCTGCGCCATTCATTCACACAGAGACGCGCAGAACATGCAGGATTCACATTTAAATTGTCTTTTTGGGTCTTAATATTCACAGACACTAGTCCATATTTAAGTGTACGGATCTACTTTTGATGTAATCATCTAAAAGTTCATGACATTTTGCGTTATACAGTAAATTCTGTTTTTATGACTGGATTCCGTCCATGTTTTCAGCATTGCGGAAATCATAGGGCCCTAATTTTTTGTCTCAGTGGCCTCAAAGACCAATTGTCAAAGTCAGTTAAAGGATTATTTTTGTTCAATAAATTCAATCAACAATAATAGTGGTATACCATAAAAATTTACTTGTGCCTGGAGTTTTCAGTGAGGAACAATGGTAGAAAATGGGCCAGGTTTTGGAGGATTTAAAAGCAGAAATGTGAAGCTTACAAATTTATAAATGACTTACATTAAAGGCTAGAATACACTACATTTTTAAATCTGAAGAGATTTAAAAAAAACTATGCTTTGTATTCTTGTAGAATTTGTAAATGGAAATCATTCACTAAACGACCAAGGATCACTCACTACCAGACCTTCAAGTTGCTCTAAACAGAACAAACTTGAGTATAAACAAACGCCTTGTTACTAGGAGACACGCGACAAAAGATAATGTGTTCTAAAATCAACTCAAAATATCAAACATGGTTGATATGGCTGGCTCTGACTTTCGGTATAGTGACAACTCCTTCAGACTGTAAACCAGGGAAAAAATCTGGCCAAAAGTCATGCAGTGTAATCCAGCCTTAGGTATTCTATTAAAACTTGTGTATTACATGAGCTGTAAAGCTGTTTAAGTCATTTTTTACAGTGGTTTCAGGCTTTTAAGCTTTAAATTAAGGTTTAGTATTCTTTAAGGTTAATATTCAATTTTTCACACTAAAATCATTTTATTACACATACGGTTTACTTATTGTTTTACTTTTTGAAAAAAGTGAGCATTTTAACATTTACAGATTAGCCCTCTTCAAGAGAACAAAATCTTCACTTCCTATGAAACTTAACAAAGTATCAGTAATATAATCATAAGAAGTTGCTGCAGCCAGGGATATCTGTGACTCTTTTTTCCTACATAATAAATTACTTGCATAGATGAAATGCAATAACAAATGGTGTCATGCTATCTTGTGTTCGGAGGCAAATGTTTGAGAGCGTAATCGTGTGAGACAGTTTTGAGAGGCAATTATACCAAATCATCTTGATGACAGATTTTTGCTCAGGCATTTCAGATAGACTAAAGCAATATTTTAGAAGGTGGGCAATGTGATTGGTCCACTGGTTAGTCCAGTGTCCAATTACATGATCTGTTGAGGTAAAGTCACGTTTTTAGTTGAGCATCCAGGAATTTGTTAAATGTGTTTTAGTTTATGTACATTTTACACAGAATAAAAAATTATCTGCCTCAAGAGTTTTTTAATGTGGATAAGATTTTATGCGCATCTTGGTTTTTTCCATCCAGCATTTTTTAATATACAAATGTTGTCAATTGAGCTTAGCTTGTACTGAACGCGGAATATTCATTTAACAACCATAATTACAAGCTTCTAGAGAAACATGCTGTGTGTTTGGGTGTTAATCTAATACCTGATGTGCACTTGTCTTTTTCAGATGGCCCAGGCTGCCTATTCAAGACTCAAAAGCAACAATTGTACCATGGCTCTGACAATGGCTCCCTCCTGGGAACACCGGTGAAGGGAGAGCTGTCTCAAGGTTGTCAAGAGCTTAATCTCATGCCAGGCTTCCGAGGGGTTGTGCAAATCTTGACACTCTTTTCAGAGCGATAAAAAAGTCTGAAAGATAGAAAAGGGTTAGAAAAAAACGAGGTCTTGCTGCCTTGGCCTACAGTAGAAGTCCACACAAGGTGGTCTGTTGTTTTCAAGGCTGAGAACAACGTATCATGTCTGCTGGTCTGGTCAGCTTTCTCACTTTGACAATAAGAGTGAGAGTGACTGGGAAATCTAACACTCATCTCTTTGTTTGTGGAGAAAAACTAGAACGGCAGCCTACAGACTGCACGGCTCCTGTGTTATCACTACAAACCTCCTCTTCCCTTTTTTTCCACCCGACTCCTCTTCTCTTCGCTGAGACATAAACTCCTTTATAGTGCATAGTATGTGGGATTGAACATGGACGCAGGTAAAGTAATACCTGCAGAGGGCACAGAAAGTGCATTCAGGACGAGAGAAAGAGGGCTGATAAGACCCCGGTTGGCGATGGAGAGCATGGCCCTACACAGATCTGTCCATTTGTGTACTGACCCAAAATCCCATCAATGGTTTTATCATGTCATTAGCAGGAAAACAAAGGGTGTCTTGCACATTCTAATTAGCGCTATACCAAAGTATAATTTTTATACCAAACAACGATGACAATTTTTATACCAAACAAAATTTTCCTTTGCGTTTTTGAAAAGTGTTCAATACAGATGTCAACATTGTCAAAATGATCTCCGTTCACATGGATCATCGAAAAAGACTAAAAACGCTGCATTATGGATGCCTAGCCAGTAGTTGGCAATGTCACTTTATAAAGAAACACTATGCGCCTGTACACATACCTATAGACTGAAAACATAATAAACATGAGCATGATGTCACAGTTTTCACGAATTCACATTTTTGTAGTTTACATGATAACCCAACACTCTGAAAACCAATTTTCAAAAGTTTGTTTTCAGGCCCCCAAAATGCCACTTATGTGTAAAAGCCATGCTAACACTACAGGAGTTTTAGGTCGATTTATCCCTGATTTCCCCTCCCGAGAATCGGAGATAAAATATTGTTGAGGACCTCGGTCGGTTCCGATGTTCGGCGTGCATTATCTGGTAATGTGAGGCATTTACAGATCGAATCTTGCACCTCCCGATCTGGGGTGCCAACTAGGCATGGGCCGATTACCGGTTTCAAGGTATACCGCGATTTGAAAATGTCACGGTTTCAAAACCGCTAATATTTTCCGTTATACCGTTCCTGCGGTATGCGCTGTTTATCATGTCTCCTCAAAGACTGAAAATGTAGGAATCCCTCAGGTTGAGTGCAGTGTAGAGAGTAACACGAGCCTCCTCCTCCTGTTGGTGCAAGCGAGCGGTCAGTCACGTGTGTGTAGGACGGTCGAACTTAAGGAGCTTCCCCTGGAACTTACGCGATCGACAACCGGACGTTTTTTGTCTTATTGCAAGCAACTCGTCTCTGTTCTGGACTTGCACAAACTGCGTTGCAATGCAATCGTTTTCCAAAATGTCACTTATGTGAAAATATGAAGTCTGTAAACGGCCCTTAACACAGGCCAGAGACGCTGAAGACGGACGCACAGAGAAAAATACTGCAGCAGGCAGATAACTCACTGTTCATGATGCACGAACTATTGGAAGAAAATCCTCAATATTGATTTGGGGGTTTATATGAATGTGTTTCTGAGGGGAACTGACTGTCTTCAGAAAAGTTTACGTGGTATTTTCTTTTAATCTGGTCTCTGTATAGTTCACATTAAAGCAGTGTTTCAGCGTAGCTGCTTTGTTTACAGCGGTAACCAAGGAAACGCCATATGTGGTGTTCCAGAAGCGCCTCCTGCTGTCAGAAAGTGAATCTGCATCTCATTCAGAGCTCCTGCTGTTTGCTTCGTTCAGGCATTTAGTATAATTTCACAAAGCTTGTCAGAACATTGTTTTTGCTTCAAATTGGGTTATTATTAAATCAAATTATGTATATGAAATTATATCTAAATGATATGAAATTATATAAATATGTATATGAATTATATAACTGTAATTACAGATTTAGGTTAAATAAAGATGTCAGTCTTTATTTTTCTTCTTTTTAGGAAACAAATCAAAGAAAGAATAAACTAATTCTACTATTCCTAATATTCTGTATGTTGCTCAAAAACAAAATATATTGTGTTCAGCG
>NW_015540881.1:213813-217710 GCF_001515605.1 Sinocyclocheilus anshuiensis | reverse complement strand
TACTGAAAGATGAATGTGTAGAAAGCGAGCATGTCTCCAAAAACCTTGTTGAGCTGCAGGTTTATGCATGCATTTTTTATTAATTTTTTTATTTTATTTTTTACAGAAATTATATTTTGATTATATTTTTGATTATTGAGCTGCAGGTTTAGGCTCACTTAAGTGACTGCATTTTTTTTTCATTTATAGGGATTTTTTTTTTTACAGAAAATAATTTATTTATTTTCTGATTATTGTTGAGCTGCAGGTTTAGCCTCACTTAAGTGACTGCATTTAATTAAGAATAATTTAATTATTTATTCTAATTATTTAGCCTGACATGTTTACTGTTCCAAAATGTTCTATATGTTTCTTAAAAATAAAATGTGTTCAGTGGAAAAAAAAGGTTTTTTACCCAGTCATTTAAAAATAAAATTTTAGAGCTGTAACGACAATACCGTGATACCATGAAACCGTGATATTTTTTTTGCTTAAGGTTATCATACCGTCAAAATCTCATACCGGCCCATGCCTAGTGCCAACTATGGTCGCAAGTTCCGTCGTTACCAACATGGTTCCACGATTCGATGTTTCCTGAAACCATAGTTCAAACGAATATTCGCAAACAGCATCGCAAACTTATGTGGTTGGAACTAGTGTTCTCGACTTGTGGTTAGAAGCATAGTTTCTTGTTAGTTAGACATATTGGCTTAACCCTCATGTGGTGTTCGGGTCCTTTTTGCTCTGAAAAAATGTTCTTTTTCCCGAAAATACTAGTTAATGTTATCGCATTGGACTGAAATTTTGTGACTTCGTTCACAAAGGGTATAACTACTTCTAAAATTTTTTTTTATAACTTTGCGAGAGAACGCAAAAGTTTTGCGAGGGAACGCAAATATCTTTGCGAGAGAACGCAAAAGTTTTGCGAGGGTACGCAAAGTTTCGAGGGAACGCAAAAGTTTTGCGAGAGAATGCAAAAAAAAATTCCTCCCACCCCGAATTTTTTTTCCACCACCATGTCCCTTTAGGGGCTCCGTAAGTATCAAACATATATTACTGTTCAAAAGTTTGGAGTCTTTTTTATGGTTTTATAAGAAGTCTCTTCTTTCAAAATGGTCACCAGTGTTGCATAAGTTTGATCACAAATACAGTAATACTATAATACTGAAATATTAGTATCTGTTTTCTGTTTATACATTTTGAAATAATAGCAAAGCTGAATTTTCAGCAGCCGTTACTCCAGTCCTTCATTTTACATGATTCTTCAGAATTCATAATATGCTAATAAGCTGCTCAAGAAACATTTATTACTAATATTAATGTTGAAATCTGTCGCACTGCTTAATATTTTTGTGGATACTGTGATACTGTTCCCCCAAGATTCCTTGATGAATAGAAAGAGATTGAATCCAATATTTGGTGATAATATAGCATAATGAGTGATTTATAAGCAATTTTTTGAGGCCGGGTCCTTTTTGCTCTGTAACATCGTAAGTGTGATAGGGTTCTGAACACAACACAAGGGTTAAATAAATATGCTCTTGGGCACAATAAGCAAGCTAACATGCAGTACAATCTATATATATTCCATTCTATCTAAATATAAATGCATTTCAATCTATATTTTTTTGTGCGATAAGCGTCATTTTTGAAGAGTGTGCATGTGCATAAATACCTAAGGAAACCCTTAGTATGACGTAAGAGGGAACCCGCGATGAATCAAATAAAGCAAAATGACAGGGAACAAAAAATATTAAATTAGTCATCAGGTGCCATGTTCAATACAGCAGCATCTTAGAGATCTCTAATCAGTTAAATAGTAGAAGTTATTACTCCACCACATGCATGTGATGTCATTAACACTGGCCCTATGTTGTTGAACTAATGTGGTTCAAACGACGGAGATGCAACTGTGTTCGGGAAACAGTTGTGACTAGGTAGTTCGTTTCCACAACAATGCATCATACTATGGTGGTTAATCAGCGAGTTACGTTGTTGTATGGGAAATGCATCTCTGCTCGCACACAAATTGGGGCCGCCCCGATTAATATCAAACATGTTTGGGTTACACTTTATTTAAAGGTGTCCTTGTTACATACATTTAAGTACTGAGTAATATTAATTAACTACATGTACTTACATGTACTACTATGGTTAGGATTTGGATTGGGGTTTGATTCAGGAACGAACAGCTTGTAACACTCCAAAGAGAAAGGAACATTTGAAATTGCATCATATATGACCCCTTTAAGGTGTCCTTGTTACAGTGTAATTATACATTTAAGTACTGAGTAATATTAATTAATGACATGTACTTACTATATGGTTAGAGTTAGGATTAGGGTTTGGCTTGGGGTTACGTGCATGTAATTATGCATAATTAATTGTTATTATAATAGTAAGTACATGTAACACGTACAAGGACAAGGACACCTTAAAATAAAGTGTTAACCATGTTTTATATTTAGGATTTTAAATTGGGATGATGACATCTATGATTATTACATCAGTACTTTCACAATAGCCAATGCGAGACTGCAAAACAGGCTGCTGTATGGGCCCGTTGGATAGTGGAGATGGAGGATATTGCTTGTGGAAGTTTTGCAATAATAAAACTGTCTGTATAATGTGTCAAAAACATACCACAACCATAACAAAAAAAGAGTTTTGAATGGGTGAGTGTAGAAAGGTGATAGATAGCGTCCAGGAAGAACTATTGTTCCAACCACTAAAGATAGATTCAGAAATAACCTGCCTGATTTATCTCAACTGGTCTATGTCCCGCTTATCTTTAGGTCACATCCCAAAACCATTCAAGCTGTCGGTTATTAAGCCTCTTATTAAGAAACCACAACTAGATCCTAGTGAACTGGCAAATTACAGACCCATTTCAAATCTTCCGTTTATGTCTAAAATTTTAGATGACTGAAATCTGGCTCAAACCAAATGACTACACTGGTCTAAATGAGTCTACTCCACCAAGCTACTGTTATAAGCATGAGCCCCGTCAGACTGGTCGTGGCGGCGGTGTTGCAACAATATATAGTGATATTCTCAATGTTACTCAGAAGACAGGATACAGGTTTAACTCATTCGAAATACTAATGCATAATGTTACACTGTCAGATATGCAAAAGAAATCTCTCCTATCTCTTGCTCTGGCAACTGTGTATAGACCGCCAGGGCCATAGACAGATTTCCTAAAAGAATTTGCAGATTTCCTCTCAGACCTATTGGTTAATGTTGATAAAGCAATAATTGTCGGAGATTTTAACATTCACGTTGATAATACAAATGATGCATTTACTGACCTAATAAACTCTTTTGAAGACAAGCAAAGCGTCACTGGGCCCACTCATCGTTTTAATCATACGCTAGATTTAATTATATTGCATGGAATCGATCTTACTGATATAGATATCGTACCTCAAAGTAATGATGTTACGGACCATTTCCTTGTATCATGCATGTGGTGTATTACTGATATTAATTATATGGCTCCGCGTTGTCGCCCAGGAAGAACTATTGTTCCAACCACTAAAGATAGATTCAGAAATAACCTGCCTGATTTATCTCAACTGGTCTATGTCCCGCTTATCTTTAGGTCACAAATGACTTGCTTCTTGTGTCAGACCAAGGCTGCATCTCATTGCTAGTTTTACTTAATCTTAATGCTGCGTTCGAAACCATAGATCATGACATATTCATAGATCGATTACAAAACTATACAAGTATTCAAGGGCAGGCTTTAAGATGGTTTAGATCCTAACGGTCTGATCGCTACCACTTTGTTTATTTAAACGGGGAGTCATCTCAATTATCACCAGTGGAGTGCCACAGGGATCTGTCCTAGGTCCTCTGCTATTTTCAATATACATGTTGCCCCTTGGTAATATTATTAGAAAATACGGGATTAGT
>NW_015540881.1:198519-212842 GCF_001515605.1 Sinocyclocheilus anshuiensis | reverse complement strand
CAGCAAGTGGACTTTTGAAACTGGAATAATGAGTGGATTACGCATTTCAATTGGCAAGAGAGGAATAACACGGATGTAACTTTCTTGGCAAGGAGGATCGTGTGCATCACAGTCAGGTACAAGTGAGAAGGCTTCTTACATTAGGTAAGACAAAAAGTTTAATTTTCGCAACTTGTTTATCGACTTGTTAATAGCAATTTGCTGTGGAATATGTGCCGATCGGGTCCAGTCGGGTCTGTGTCTTCCCGGCCGGGTTCGGGTCCATCTTTCAAATAATTGACGGTCCGCGTCGGTTCCGGGTAGTACATTTTTGACATTTCTCGGTTCTGCACAGGCCCGGGTCCAACTTTCAAAATAATAGACAGGTCCGGGTCGGTTCAGTGTAGCACATTTACGGGATTTACGAATTTTTGGACCCGTGTAGACCTCTACCTCAGAGGACCTCAGATGATGCCAACCCTGAAACAACATACAGAACTACCAAATTTTGCTATACGTTTGATTGCAACATATAATAATTGCTGTTAATAGTGTTCATCGTCTTGTTTGATTACGCCTTTAATTGATTTTTCCGTACATTTCTGCCATATGTACATTGACAGTCACCACTGATAAGCTACTACTAAATATATTGTAGAAACTTAATTTTCTGTAAAACTGCTTTGCAACGATTTGTATTGTGAAAAGTGCTATACAAATGAATTGATAGCGCGCTAGCTAACATATGTAAACATTAGTTGCTGAAACGTCAATGACGATCTGCAGCGTGAGATCACGTGAGGCACTCCATCTGACATGATATTCTTAAAGTCCATGTGAACCGGAAGTTGCTGCCGACTTTTTCAGTATGGTGACGTATTTCCAACTGAAACTGAATATTGAGTGGAGGGCGGGGTTTTATTTTTGCGCTCCTCCTCTCATCTCTCACTCGCAGCAAACTAACAGTTGGAGGGGCGTGGTTAAGCAAATTCTGCCCAAGCCATGGCCCAAGCCGTCCAACTGGCATCATTGGAGCAGGAGCACCATTCCGGAGCGGAAGCAAATGATCAGATTTTGATTAAAGATTACCAAGACAAGCAATTTTTTTCAGAGAATGAACTCGCGCGGATTAATTGTTTACCTTAACACTAACAATGTGCACTAACAAAATAAATATTGTAAATTTTGATTTTATGTGGACTTTAAGAATATATTGTCATGTGTGATGCATCACCGATTTTCAAATCTTGTACTGTGTGCATGTTTAAGATTTGAGGGAAGAAAATCTGTGAAGTTTCTCCTTATGTGTGTACTGTAACCGGATTTCATAATTGGTTAGGATTTTAAAACTCCTGTAGTCTGAGCCCAGCTTAAATGAACAGTCCAAATCCATAAAAAGTTTTCTGTTTTTAGTTTAAAATGGTGTTGTGTAAAACCCCTTAAAAGTCCTGTGGTGCAAAGTACATTTACCTGAACTTCACATATGGGTTTCAAAGTAGATTATTCAAATATCTTTCTTAAATGTCATTGACACAGCTCCTTGTCATTTAAGTTTGACAGTTTTAGAGTTACATTGCAATCCTTGCTTCATCACATAATAAACATGCTCACACATCAAAGCTTGTCATTTGTATTTCAGCTTGCAGCTTTTGACTCTGACTCTTTTTATTCGTCCTTTTCACTGTTTTAACGTCACTGCATCAAAAAAAGATACAACAATCAACAGTATCTTTTAATAGAAGTCATTCAGCTAGAGTGTAAATATCCCACAGCAATGAATGCCACAGATATTTTTGGAGAAAACCCAATAAGCGAAGGCCACTTAGTTATTAAAGACGAGATGGAGAAAAAAAAACATTGTTTTCTTCCACTGTCATTTCTTGTCCTCCCTCAGAGAATTTGCACATCTATCTTCTGTAGTGACTATTTTTTCTGTTTGTTTTATAGTTGTTTTGAATGCATCTTGCTTCAACTTAATATTCTAAATTTCCCAGAAGACACCAGCAATCAAATGCAAATTAATGGCAATTTAAGATCCCCTGTCCTCTCTGAGACACATTATAATTCTGTTTCCCTCATGTGCAGAAAGTAAACAACAACAGAGTCACTTCAGGCAACGGAAGTGGTGCATGCTGTTCGTTTGATGAATCTGCATTCCTAACACATTTCGTTTGTATAACATAGTAAACTCTCTTTCCATGTTACAAATGGGTAAAGCTTTTTCAAGCGGTCCTCTGTGTGCAACATGAACCTTATCTGAATGAAAAAAAAAGACTGGTGCAAAGGGGGAGTACAGAGCCAGTGGGTTGAGTGAAAGAAGATAAATAAGGAAAAGTTTCTGCAAACAGACAAAGTGCAGTGACCCCGTTGACAGGTTAGTCAGTGCTTCTTTCGGAAACACTTGGTTGGAGTGGCTCAGGGTGAGGCAGCTCAGCAGGTGGCGCAATATTTACCGATCAAATGCAATGAAAGTCCCGCTCGGACGGGACTGTTCAACATCACTCGGCAAAGCACTTATACCATGTAATTATTTATGACTTCAAATAAGCACAACTTGCCGAACAAAGCTAAGATATTGTGAAAAACAAGCTTTTATGGATCCCTATGGATAACAGTACAGTGTGTGTAAAAAATAATGATTGCCAGGATTGTCACATTAAATAAAAAAGAACATCAATCTTCATAACATGTACCATGTGGGTCAATGACATGACTCTTTCATTTGTCTGGATCTATTCATTTATAATAATAATAATAATAATAATAATAATAATAAATAGCTATGTACAATGGTTGAATACACTTCGTCTATGATAAGCATGTTTTCATTTCTGTATTGAATTTTTTTTTTTATATTTTCTGAGAGGGCATTTGGTGATTCATATAACGCAAGTCAGCGGCTACACATTTGTAAGAATAAAAAAAAAGCATGTTGTAAATAATATTCATTTTCGTTCACAGACCAATCATTTTGCTTTATAAGACCTCAGTATGTCTTCAAGAGCTACGTGTATTAATTTTGTGTTCCTTGATACACTTTTATTCTCAAACACGTGCAGCTGACTTGCAATATATGAATCACCAAGGACCACAGTTTCACATAAAAATCTTCTTTACTATTCTGCTGAAGAAAAAAAGTAATCTATATCTTGCATGGTCTGCAGGTGAGTACATTTTTGGGTGAAATATCCCTTTGAGGAAAATGTTTTAAATATGTAGACACTTCAACAAGTTTTATAAAATATGTAGAAAAAAATATCTATGAAGCTGAAAAAAGAAAGGGGTGGGTACGGTTTTGAGTTTGCTAGGAGATGAGAAAAAAAGAAGAAGAAAATGCCTCCCTTTAAAGCTTAGGACGTTCATGCTTGAGTTGTTGACCTGTTGGGATAGCGGACAGGTTTGAGGACAGGCTCTGATGCGAGTCTCATTCATTGAGGGCCAGTGTTGTCCTCGTGTTATTCTAGGCATAAGGAAGTGACGTGAATGAAATAGGCAGCCATACACAAACAGTGTTTATCACATGAATTGTAGCCTTACAATTTGTTTCTCAATTGCGGAGACTACTACAGCTGTATGGCGGGAATTTGCGCTTTGTAACTTCGTGTCCTCATTAATTTTATAGCCCATGACTTTGGTAAGTAGGCTACAGTTGTTTCAAGTAAGCTTTTGTTTTCACCGTCTTGTTAACTTTGGTAGTGTATGATAATTAAGACAAAGACCGTTGTTGTGAATATCAGCAGGACTGGCACGAGGCCGCTGATATTCAGAACAACAGCATAGGCCTATGTTTTCTCATGATATTTCTTAAAAAAAAATAACATGACAACTAGTTATCAAAACGTGATACTGAATAACACATTTTAGACACAATACTGATAGTTACTTACTATTTTTGCTCCGCCAGTTCCACACGAAACAACTGCTAAGTCATTGCGTCTCTGAGCTACACATTGTAGCGGTGAATGATTCAGTGTTTTGAACAAATCAGTTAAGTGAATCACTCATGTCAGTCACTTGTTTCTTTACTGAATGAATCATTGTGTTGTCCGTTCCAACGAATCGGTTCAATTACTCATTCATAAAGACGATCCCCTGTCGCCTCCTACTGACGTAACGATTAATTCCAATATCGTGAAATATCTTTTAAATATAATTTTAATTCCTGAAAGGAATTCAATTTGCATTTAGATAACAAATGATAATGGGATATGGATAATTAAATGTGTAGGCCTACATACATAGTTTACTGTTTATTTTGTCTTGTGTATTTTGTAAAAAATAATATAGATGCTCAATATTACTGAGCTTGGAAAAGGTTTTTTATAAATAGGCCTACGTTAATAAATTTAAAAACTTAATTTGTTATTATTATTATTAGTAGTAGTAGTAGTAGTAATAGTGGTAGTAGCAGTCATAATAATAATAATAGTTTTTTTTATTTATTTATTTTAATGATGTTGTATTAACCATAGATATAGGCATATATACAGTATACATAGATGCCTCATTAGTGACTGTTTCTATGGGCCGCGATACGTAAGCCGTCCGCCATTTTTGGAACAGTCTGCGAACCTTTGAGTGCATCGACTGTGTGCGTCTACAACAGCAAGTTATATGCTTGTATGTCTTTGAATATTCATTGATTATTATGGTGAATGACGTCAAGTTGACCGTTCCAAGATGGCGGACGCCTCAACGTATCTGGAGCGGTCGAATCAGGTCGAATTCATAGCTTTCAGTCACTCGAAGCCCTGGAGGGCAAAACATCCATAGAACTGCAGGACAAGCCTGACAATTTTCCATCTGTTTCACAGCCGCAAATATTTAGATCACCTCTCAGAAGAATAAAACAAAGGTATGTGAACAAAATGCAAGTTTTGGCCATTTGCAATCCATATAAGCACCCGCGGCAATATTTAAATAATTAAACAGTGCGACAAAACGTTGTAAAAACACCTAAAGTGCCTTAATATTTAAAACAGTAATATTCTCTATATTAATGATGCATAGTTTACATAGGCAAGCATATGAGGCCGGAATATGAACGCAATCCGCTTAATGGTTCAGTGTTTTCCTTCTAAAGGTTTTCTATGGGAAACCATTTAACGTGAAACTTTGCTCGTTGAGTTTATTCTAGCTTCATCTGCTTGCCTGTACAAAATATACATAATCAATAAGGTGTTTCTGAATTTCGCCTTTTAATATCTGCGTTTTACTACATTACTACAACCCCTTAACTGTCACCCCCCATTTTTTAAAATAGGCATGAAAGTGCACTATCCAAACTTAAATTGTTGTAATTTATGAACACTTTGGAATACAGACTTAAGGTTGGTCTCTTTTTAAAGAAGAAATTAGCAGATTATTGCAAAAATTGAATTTTTTCAAACAATTCAAGTATCAAAAAGTTATAGAAGTTTAGATTTACTGTAAAGAAAATGCACTATACTAATTTTATTTTATATATAATAAATATTTTACATAACAGGTTTTACTCTAAAATTGGTATAAAATTAAATCCTTATGTCTAAATAAGTTGTGTTCCAAATTTGAAGTTGATATGAAAAAAATTGAGGTTCCTGTGAGATTTTATTTAGGGCGTTATACCACAATCAGCCACCGGGTGCCATCCAAACGCCATTGAATTTTGAATGCATTTTTCTGTCACAAATGTCTAGATTTCTCTGTGTAAGCGTTTGTTTTCACCGTCTTGTTAACTTTGGTAGTGTATGATAATTAAGACAAAGACCGTTGTTGTGAATATCAGCAGGACTGGCACGAGGCCGCTGATATTCAGAACAACAGCATAGGCCTATGTTTTCTCATGATATTTCTTAAAAAAAAATAACATGACAACTAGTTATCAAAACGTGATACTGAATAACACATTTTAGACACAATACTGATAGTTACTTACTATTTTTGCTCCGCCAGTTCCACACGAAACAACTGCTAAGTCATTGCGTCTCTGAGCTACACATTGTAGCGGTGAATGATTCAGTGTTTTGAACAAATCAGTTAAGTGAATCACTCATGTCAGTCACTTGTTTCTTTACTGAATGAATCATTGTGTTGTCCGTTCCAACGAATCGGTTCAATTACTCATTCATAAATACGATCCCCTGTCGCCTCCTACTGACGTAACGATGAATTCCAATATCGTGAAATATCTTTTAAATATAATTTTAATTCCTGAAAGGAATTCAATTTGCATTTAGATAACAAATGATAATGGGATATGGATAATTAAATGTGTTACATAGTTTACATAGTTTACTGTTTATTTTGTCTTGTGTATTTTGTAAAAAATAATATAGATGCTCAATATTGGAAAAGGTGTAGCACCAGTGCTATGTGAAAAAAAGTTAACGTACAGCCCTGGTGAGTGATTGTCTCTCATTTAAAAGGGGTCATATGATGCGATTTCATGTTTTCCTTTGTCTTGTTACAAGCTGTTTGTGCATATATATAAGATCCATAAGGGCGCAAAGATTAAAGTCTTAAACCCAAAGAGATATTCTTTCTAAAATTAAGACTCATCCACACCTTCCTAAAAGGCCTCATTAAACCTCATTACTCATTAGTGACTGTTTCTATGGGCCGCGATACGTAAGCCGTCCGCCATTTTTGGAACAGACCTTTGAGTACTGACTTGAACGCACCTGACGTCGTAATTACGACTTGTCAACTCTTACGAACGTCCCAGGAGGACTTGAACGCAGCAATAGCTTTCAGTCACGTGACCGGCTCGAAGACCTGGAGGGCAAAACATCCATAGAACTGCAGGACAAGCCTGTCAATTTTCCTTCTGTTTCACAGCCGCAAATATTTAGATCACCTCTCAGAAGAATAAAACAAAGGTATGTGAACAAAATGCAAGTTTTGGCCATTTGCAATCCATATAAGCACCCGCGGCAATATTTAAATAATTAAACAGTGCGACAAAACGTTGTAAAAACACCTAAAGTGCCTTAATATTTAAAACAGTAATATTCTCTATATTAATGATGCATAGTTTACATAGGCAAGCATATGAGGCCGGAATATGAACGCAATCCGCTTAATGGTTCAGTGTTTTCCTTCTAAAGGTTTTCTATGGGAAACCATTTAACGTGAAACTTTGCTCGTTGAGTTTATTCTAGCTTCATCTGCTTGCCTGTACAAAATATACATAATCAATAAGGTGTTTCTGAATTTCGCCTTTTAATATCTGCGTTTTACTACATTACTACAACCCCTTAACTGTCACCCCCCATTTTTTAAAATAGGCATGAAAGTGCACTATCCAAACTTAAATTGTTGTAATTTATGAACACTTTGGAATACAGACTTAAGGTTGGTCTCTTTTTAAAGAAGAAATTAGCAGATTATTGCAAAAATTGAATTTTTTCAAACAATTCAAGTATCAAAAAGTTATAGAAGTTTAGATTTACTGTAAAGAAAATGCACTATACTAATTTTATTTTATATATAATAAATATTTTACATAACAGGTTTTACTCTAAAATTGGTATAAAATTAAATCCTTATGTCTAAATAAGTTGTGTTCCAAATTTGAAGTTGATATGAAAAAAATTGAGGTTCCTGTGAGATTTTATTTAGGGCGTTATACCACAATCAGCCACCGGGTGCCATCCAAACGCCATTGAATTTTGAATGCATTTTTCTGTCACAAATGTCTAGATTTCTCTGTCAATATTACTTCTATCTCAAAATACCACCAAATATGGAATCCTGAGACTCAGACCTTTCCAATTATATGTTTTTTGTCAAGATTAAAAAAAGGTTTGATTCTAAAAGACCATAATGGATTTTGTAATATGACACTTGACACCACCCACTAAGGGGGAGGAGACCGCCAAAAGATTTTAAAGTACCATTTCCATAGTAACGCAATGTCCGCAATGGCTTCTAAGGTTTCAGATGATATATAATTTATGATTACTAAAAGATTTGATAGAGAATAAGGACAACAAAAAAAGAGCGCCAATAGCAGCACAGAAGCTCTTTCATACACAGGTTTCAAACATGGCAAAACGAAAGAGAGATGATGGTGCTGCTAGGTGGAATTATGAGATGGAGGAAAGGTTCGTGGAGCTGTGGCAACAGTACTCCTGCCTGTATGTGTCATCGAGGGCTACCACGACAGAACAAAGAAAGAAAAATGTTGGCGAACTATAGAGGAAGCGCTTCAGCAATGTTTACACTCTTGTTTTCGGAAGTCAGTCGCTAGTTCCGCCTTCTCGATGACATCACGCGCGTCGTTAAAGACGGCACGCAATGAATGGTCGGGAAGCGACGTGTAGTCTGGCATGTTTCTTGTCCACGACAGGACAAGATTTTAGGAGTCAAAATCGTGTAATTTGACACCGTAGCTATCATGACCAACAAAAATATCTTGTAGTCTGAACCCGGCATTAACTATTCTCATCCAAGATTAGGGATGGGAGAGTTCTCTGGGTTCGGGCCCTCCCTCAGGACAGCATGCCAAATATGCTTACTATTTGCTCAATCCGAATATATATGTAGCCTAATGCCGAGTTCACACTGCACGATTTTCAAAGTAGTCGGATCACCGTTGTTTTCTCACTGCACGAATATCTGGGGTAGCATTCAGTTGCTGCTGTGTTCACATTGCACGATGGATTGGTGACAGGAGGTTACTTTAAAGGGAAGGGATGATGATATTTGGCTCACTCTGGGTTGGGTTATGGCACTGTTTTGGTTCAGTTCTGGCTAAAATGATGTGGACCCGTTTTGGGCCAGCGAACACAAACTAATCTGGGCTACACTTTAGCTGTTGATATGATCCGCGCTTCCGCTTGCAGCGGTCTGTCACGCCACATCAAAGAGCGTCAAAACGGCATTTACGGATTTAATTTCCTGATAAAATATACATAATTTTAAAAATGAGACTTTGTTTCTTATCGAAAAGAACAATTACAATAGGAAGAATCGCCAACAGCTCTGTCTGGTGCAGGGTTGCCAGGTTTTCGCTACAAAACCAGCCCGATTACTACTCAAAACTAGCCTGAAAATAGCCCAATTGTGTTCGAAGGGGTCCCCCAGTAAAATTCGCTTTCAGGGGTAAAATACACATTTTTTTGGAAATAGGAAGAATCGCCAACAGCTCTGTCTGGTCCGCAAACTATGTTTCATATAACGCCTCCCCAAACTTCCCACTGCCCTGTATCTTGCTCTTTCATTGGCTGTAGGTCAATAACGATGTATTTACAGTCAGAACTCATTTCACACAGCAGAGTTCTGAATTGCCGACAGGTCCAGATATTTAGCATGCCAAATATTTCATGGGATTCTCTTAGATCGCATCTTTGATCATTCACACTGCGTGTTTGTCACTCGCGTGAACGAGCACCGATTTGCCTCTGATTTCTGGCATTTGTTGGTGATTTCGCAAAACCTGCCGCCGAGTGAAAATCGAGGCTAAAATCGTGCAGTGTGAACTCGGCATAAGTGCGAACTCATGAATTGACTATGGTGGAAGTAAGCCCCCAGAGGGCTCTAATTTACTTATACTAATTTATTATATAGATTCCAGTTCTTAGGTCAATATTTACTATTTCTATGTATTTGTCTGAAAAAAATGTGGTGGACATTTTGTGGTATTTTATGGCATAATTCAAAGATGTTTAGGCTGGTTATTTACTGAACTTTAGAACAATATGTAGAATCTGTTTAGAAAATGTGCTCCTGCGGTGCTCCTGTGGCTCAGTGGTAGAGCATTGCGTTAGCAGTGCAAAAGGTTGTGGGTTCGATTCCCAGGGAACACACATACTGGTAAAAAATGTATAGCTTGAATGCACTGTAAGTTGCTTTGGATAAAGGTGTCTGCTAAATGCATAAATTAATTAATTTAATTAATTAACTGGTAAAAAATGTATAGCTTGAATGCACTGTAAGTTGCTTTGGATAAAAGTGTCTGCTAAATGCATAAATTAATTAATTTAATTAATTTAATTAAAATATATAGCCTATTTAATGAAAAAATTTGAACAATTAGTCATAATTGTTTGTGTTTTGTGCTAAAATTTCTGTTGGACTAGTGCTAGCTGTGTGACTGTGTTTAATTTCTTTGAATTGCAGGTCAGTAAATTCCTCTTTCTGCTATTCCAACTCATGGGCCGTGGTCAATTCAATTCAAATTCCAATTTTCCCAGCCCTGGCGCTCAGGGATTTGTGTCCTGAGCATCAGCACAGCCTGTACCGAGTAGCAGGGAGAAGCAGCGAGTCGGTTATGGAGTTGTGTATGGTGGAGTGTCAGCTGGGCTCAGGATGCATCCTTCCTCTGATGAGACTGGAGATGCTGACTCACTCCTACAGCTATAGTGGGTGATTAAAGTGTAATGCCATGTGCGCCACCTCCACATACTGCACATGCACACACACACACACACAGCCTGACTGGTCATGCAAAAGAAACAAATCTCATACTCACAACTGCACATGTACAAACCAAAGTAGTCATGCTGGTTTGTCAGCGTTTGTGCAACGTAAGATCAAACCGCAGCTGTAACTTTCCTGAAGGCCACACTTCTCTTCACGGTGAGTAACGCACATCGGTTAAGGACATGGCACACACTGTGTGGGGGCTTGTGAAGGATGTAGGCTGTTGGAAGAGGGACTAAGAGGGGGAGGCTATATTACCGCTTATACGTCTTCAGTCAGGCTTTTCACTCTTAAGAACACGTCGTGCAGTTATTGAAAAAATGCGTGCGGTGGGTGATCCTGACCTCGCTAATTACCACAGATTGCACACACACAGTACTGACATATTTGCTAAAATGTCAGACAGGCCAAACGTAGAGTCTCTCACATATCACGAGCTTTGTAACGACGCCGTACTGTGGGAGAGGCTGTAATTAAAAAGCCAAATATGTTGTGTTGAACTTTATACGTGAATCTTAGTGTTCGCGCCAGTGTGAGCCAATTTGGAGGGGTACATTTAATACCTCGCTCTCTGTTACGGAGTTTACGAGCTTGTCAAATGCTCGGCGGATTTTAAGGGCTAAGGTAAACAGCATGCGTGAGTTCAAAGTCCTAATTACCTCTAAATGTCGGAGGATTTGAGAACACTTCCTCTGGAATAAACTTCTGCTCCAGGTTTGTTTGAAAGGCCTGTCAGTTTTCTGAATCCTATTGTATACCTAGTGATCAAGAGGTTAACCACTTTCTTTAAGGATGCAAAGACTGGCCTGCGATTGGCTGCGGCCAGCTTGGTGATGATGACGCAGCCAATCACGAGCCTGGTTGGTCTGAGTAGGCTTTCTGTGGGATAAACTTCTGGGAAAGGTTTGTTTGAAAACTGTACATTTTGAATTTCTGGATCGTATTGTATAAAAGAGTTTAGTGATCAAGATGCTAACCGCTTCCTTTGACATCCACAATACAGGGCTGACATTGGCTGTGGCTGGAGTGGTGATGATGACACATCTGTCACGAGGCAGCACCATGTATCTTCTCGTCCCGGTGGTGGCGACATGTATCTTCTCATCCCAGTGGTGGCGACCTGTCCCCCCACCACATGCCCACCCTGAAATGCATCCCACTTAGAGCCAGACCTCTCTCTCTCTCTCACGCCGGTTCTGCCCACTTCACTACATAGAGAGAAGGAAAATAATAACTTCATTATAGATCTGCCTCAAAAGGTTACCCTACAGCTCACCTACACCTATTCCGTCTCCCACACTCTCAGCTCAGCTTATTATGTATTGATGCTTCTCACTTATAGTTCGACATGTACTGCGATGCGGTTGCAGTGCATTTGACTCATGTATATGCTCCTCGTAAATAGCCTCGCTGATCTGAATCCATTATTGACCTCTCCTATAATGAAGTGTGTGGTTGGCACAGCTATAACATGATTCCTAGAACTGAGTCTCATTTGCGTTGTTTTGAAAGGCTGTATTAAAATGACAGTGGTGATAGAGGTGTTCTGTATGTTACTGACGTCAATGAAAATGAATATCTGTATAACCTTGACTAAACAAAAGCTATATGTACTTTATTGCTGCCCTAGAAAAATATAAATCAGTTTATTTCCAACAGAATATATATTTATTTATTCATTCATTATATATATTATATACATTACACACACACACATATATATTATATATATATATATATATATATATCAGTGTCCTTCATATAGAATATTTATTCATTTATTAGTTTTATATTTCATTTTACTTTCATTCATTCAATCATAAATAGCTATTATATACATTATTTCCATTATTATAAACTCAGTGTCCTTCCTATCAAAGAATATTTATTTATTCATGCATTATGCCTGAAATGTAACATAATTTAACAACATATGTGACCATGGACCACAAAACCAGTCATAAGTAGCAGGAGTATATTTGTAGCAATAGCCAAAAATACATTGTATGGGTCAAAATGATCGATTTTTCTTTTATGCCAAAAATCATTTGGATATTAAGTAAAGATCATGTTCCATGAAGATATTTTGTAAATTTCCTACCATAAATATATCAAAACTTTAATTTTCGATTAGTAATATGCATTGCTACTTAATGTTAAGAACTTAAAGTCTTGAATGAGGAACAGACCAAAATATAAGATGCAGTTCTTTTTTTGCCTTTAATTTGATAGGACAGTGACAGTGTAGAGAGGACAGGAAGCGAAGTGGGAGAGAGTGAGAGGGGGATGGGATCGGAAAGGGCCACGAAGCGGGACTCGGCGCGCTGCCCACGAGGCTAACGGCGCCGACCATATAAGTCTTTATTCAATGAAAATCATTTTTCTAAAATGAACAAATAAATTAATAAAAGTACATATGAACCTATGTGGCAGGTTTCGAATGTCATTCTGGAGGAATTAACTATTAAGCCAGTGCTGATGTTTTTTTATTGGTTTCCATGGCATTAGAAGGGTTGCCCTGAAATATATCCATGAATGAACTGCATAATAGATTATACAGCTGAGCTGAATATTCAGACCAGTAACCCTGAATGGCTTCCAGACATGTGTTTTCTTTAAACATGACAAAGTACCCCAAATATGTTTTTATGTAACAGAGAGATTGAGGAAAGCCCTTTCAGGCCATCTTGAGAAAGAATTTCCAGCTTCCTGTTTCATTACATTTGATTGTTTTCCTGAGAAGGTTTAATCGTAATCTCAACTCCCATACAGTCATTCAGAAGATTTCCGCTGCCAGCTGGACACTAACCAATACAGAAATTTGGATGCACATGCAGAGGTAACTATTGTGTCCTTACCTTACCAGGACATGTTATCAATTTCACATATTTATTTACATCGTTTTGCTTTGCTTTCGAACAAAAACACTGTCAATTAGAAAGATCTTTCGGGCACAGTGTTTACATGTGGATGCAGGAACTGTAAAAGCTTTTCTTTTACAATTGATAGCATTATGTGCCGTGGGCAAGGGCCGTGTGCCATCCTTTTGCTATGCCTAAACAAGGCTTCACTCACAGATATGAGAATATGGGATGTTTTTTTCCCACTTTCAATGACCGTGCAGCGATAAACAATCCAACATCCCACTCCAACCTTTGATAATTAAGGACTGTCACGCATGCTTGACCACATGGAGTGCTCTCTGTTTTGCTCTCTTTGTTCTGCATGTTAATGTGTAATCAGCCACATCAGAGAACGCTATGGCCCAACTACAGGGGGTATGAGCCATATGTACTCTGCCAGTCTCTTCAGGTTCCTCTGTGAGTCAAAAACTGGACCACACATTTCCCTCCACTGCTTTGTTGTATTGTATAATTCTGAACACTCATCACTGCTCTCCAGGAAATAGTCACAAATGAGCTCAGCAATGTCACTGTTGGAGACATAATTCTTAGGCAAACAAGTGCTATTCATTTATTTACATTCAGTGTCATGTTGATGTGCAGCTTATTCTAAAAAGCTGTGGAGTAAGGACAGCACATGTCAAAATCGACCGTGGAGCTCCATATTACCTATTGGTTGATGCAAAGCGTCTATTTACAATTATGTAGTTTTATTTACTAATAATTATATTGAATTCATAATAATGTCATTTATGTGTTGGGCGGAGCTTGATTTTAATTCATTTGATTGGATCAAACATGGACCAAAGAATTGCACACAATAAAACCAAAATATGCATTAAGAAAGTTAAAAAGTCGAAGCCTATTTTGATTTTGGGTGAGTTTAAAGTCACATTGAAACTGAAGTAGTGACAGATCTACTGTTTAACATCCTGCCTAAGCACCAGAAAGAAGTCTAATTTTTACTAGAAGGCCCAGTTATGACATTTTGATTACATTACGAAGTCCAAAAAAAAAAAAAAAAAAAGGCATAA
>NW_015540881.1:195708-198228 GCF_001515605.1 Sinocyclocheilus anshuiensis | reverse complement strand
AAAAAAAAAAAGGCATAAGCTGTGTCCCAATTCAGGGGCTGCATCCATTCCAAGACCAAATGCATCACAGCGGTGTGATGAAGACTGTCCCTTTCTAAGGCTACGTCTACATCAATCCGGATACATTTGAAAATGCAGATTTTGTTTAAAACGCTCTCCGTCCACACTAGTGTTTTCCAAAAGTTTCTTATCTACTCTGAAACGTCAGAAAACATAAAATTTGCTATACTGTGCATGCGTAGAGCCTCAAAAAAGCTCACTGAGACAGACATATATGTTTTCATGCAATTGTTCTTGCAGGATCATTTTATTTAGGAAAATATCTCACCATTAACTGAATTTGCTGTCATCTTTGCAGGACTGTGATATGAAGAGTGTACAAAGTAACACATCTGTAGCAATAATGTGAAAGTGAATAGGACTTAACAGGTGCAATACATAATACGTAATAAACATAGATATTTGTTGGTACAACATGTGTCACATGACTAAAAATGCGTCATCGTTTTAAAAAGCCTTGGTTTGCGAAAACGGCATTTTCAAATTCATCCACTTTGGAGAGCACTTTCAAAAAGCTCAGTTTTCCTTGACAAAAAAAACGCTGTCTCAATGTGAACGGAACGCCAAAACGGAGAGAAAAAGATGCATTTTCAAACGAAAACATATTAAGCATTGACAAGGCCTAAGGCTCCTTCAACTGCAGGCTTGAAATGTGTCCTTCGTTTCCTGGGCCACAAAGAATGCAACAAACTGACCCTCGGTGGCCCAGACTATCACAAGATTCATTGCACAATGGTGATGACAGGATTTTTTTTTTTGAGAGAGAGAGAAAATACCTGATTACACTTTTAAATGTAAGTATTGGATTTCAACTTACTTGAATATCTAATAATAAAATGTTTAAAAAAGCACTTTAAAGCAGTTCAAATGTTGACTCGTATCTTACGAACATGTGATTTTATAGATCGTTAGGGGACATAACACACACAGTTTCTGCTAATCTCATGTTAATCTTGAATACCTATAGAGTAGCATTGCATCCTTCATATGTCAAAAAGGGTCTTTAGTTTTTTGTAAAAGACAAATTCAGCTGTAACTCTTCTCTCCAAAAACAGTTGAGCTCCTGGAGGCGTGCTGTGGGCAAAGCTAAAGAGTCATGAGCATTTTAACTTAAATTTTATTTAACTTGTTTATAAAACATTCGTCACCGAAATGCCGCGAACAAAAACAAACACACTTTCACAACTCCGTTGCTGCCCCGGAGAAACAAAGTGCATCCACTGTTCCCTTAACGCTGGGTTCTTTGGGAAGCTGAACAAGGTTATCTTTCCCTCACAACCAAAAACACATTTCTTAAGTGACAGTTGATTTCGTGGTCTAAAAAAACTAAATGACAAATCACTTCTCGAGCAAGTCCTGTGCAGCATTGTCGACGACTTCAGAAACCCGAATGAAGCACTTTGGTGGGCTTGCTCTTGCTGTCGCTCTGGTAGACATGTTCACACTCTTCCGGGAGAAGGAAATGTATATGCCCATACAAGGAATTCTGCCTTTTATGATGTCATACAGGGTCATACTCATAAAAAAAATCTCTGAAACTTATATGAACCTGGAAGGAGTGTATTTGGCACAGAAAGCATGTATATTTAGTAGGGCTGGGCAAGTTAACGCATTATTATCGCGTTATTGATTAACGCCGACAATTATTTTATCGTGAATTAACAGTTTTTTTTTTATTATGAAAGTCCATTGCTCACATACAGACAAACCATGGGTCACAGGAGGGGTGGGATGTTGATCAGTACTGGCTTGGGATGGGTGTCATCACGCGACTGCAGCAGCGCTCACGACTTCATAAGCGGGAAATAGGAAGTGTCCGATAGCACGTGAAGACAGCAGAGAAGCACTCTCGCTCAGCACAGTGGAGTGCATGGTTTTGTTAACTTTGAGGTTTATTATTTTGAGGCGTCTGGGACGTGGTAACACGCGTCCCTCTCACAATATATTGCTTTGCAGATCTATCACTTTTGCCGCTCAGAAATGTACACGCAATCATGCTGCACGTAGCCAGAATCAGAAGTTCCGCGCTCCGGTGCGGTTAGCGCTCACACTACATGCGTACCGCGCCCGAACCCAACTGAACCGCGCTCTGGCCACACTCTTCCAACCGAGCCAGGGCCGACTAAACGAACCGCGCCCGAGCGCGGCACGGAGCGATCATACTAGTCAAACGAACCGGGCTTTGGGGGTCAAACGCGCTCGGGCACGGTTAAGATTGCCTAGTGTGAGTACACCCTTATTCTCCCGCATCCCGCACTCACGAGTCTCTCTACCCACCCGCACCCGCACTTGCCCATCAAGTGTTGTCCCGCGCCGCACTCTGCTGTGTTAAGTCCTGCAATAGTGCAGGTCTCTACTCGGAAGGTGCCTGTTATAATGTTATGATGGAGGCTCTGGACTCTGAGCATAACTTGTTTTTCTATAACAAACTATAAAATATTTTCTATAAAAACGTTAATG
>NW_015540881.1:192306-194844 GCF_001515605.1 Sinocyclocheilus anshuiensis | reverse complement strand
AAAAAAAAAAAGGCATAAGCTGTGTCCCAATTCAGGGGCTGCATCCATTCCAAGACCAAATGCATCACAGCGGTGTGATGAAGACTGTCCCTTTCTAAGGCTACGTCTACATCAATCCGGATACATTTGAAAATGCAGATTTTGTTTAAAACGCTCTCCGTCCACACTAGTGTTTTCCAAAAGTTTCTTATCTACTCTGAAACGTCAGAAAACATAAAATTTGCTATACTGTGCATGCGTAGAGCCTCAAAAAAGCTCACTGAGACAGACATATATGTTTTCATGCAATTGTTCTTGCAGGATCATTTTATTTAGGAAAATATCTCACCATTAACTGAATTTGCTGTCATCTTTGCAGGACTGTGATATGAAGAGTGTACAAAGTAACACATCTGTAGCAATAATGTGAAAGTGAATAGGACTTAACAGGTGCAATACATAATACGTAATAAACATAGATATTTGTTGGTACAACATGTGTCACATGACTAAAAATGCGTCATCGTTTTAAAAAGCCTTGGTTTGCGAAAACGGCATTTTCAAATTCATCCACTTTGGAGAGCACTTTCAAAAAGCTCAGTTTTCCTTGACAAAAAAAACGCTGTCTCAATGTGAACGGAACGCCAAAACGGAGAGAAAAAGATGCATTTTCAAACGAAAACATATTAAGCATTGACAAGGCCTAAGGCTCCTTCAACTGCAGGCTTGAAATGTGTCCTTCGTTTCCTGGGCCACAAAGAATGCAACAAACTGACCCTCGGTGGCCCAGACTATCACAAGATTCATTGCACAATGGTGATGACAGGATTTTTTTTTTTGAGAGAGAGAGAAAATACCTGATTACACTTTTAAATGTAAGTATTGGATTTCAACTTACTTGAATATCTAATAATAAAATGTTTAAAAAAGCACTTTAAAGCAGTTCAAATGTTGACTCGTATCTTACGAACATGTGATTTTATAGATCGTTAGGGGACATAACACACACAGTTTCTGCTAATCTCATGTTAATCTTGAATACCTATAGAGTAGCATTGCATCCTTCATATGTCAAAAAGGGTCTTTAGTTTTTTGTAAAAGACAAATTCAGCTGTAACTCTTCTCTCCAAAAACAGTTGAGCTCCTGGAGGCGTGCTGTGGGCAAAGCTAAAGAGTCATGAGCATTTTAACTTAAATTTTATTTAACTTGTTTATAAAACATTCGTCACCGAAATGCCGCGAACAAAAACAAACACACTTTCACAACTCCGTTGCTGCCCCGGAGAAACAAAGTGCATCCACTGTTCCCTTAACGCTGGGTTCTTTGGGAAGCTGAACAAGGTTATCTTTCCCTCACAACCAAAAACACATTTCTTAAGTGACAGTTGATTTCGTGGTCTAAAAAAACTAAATGACAAATCACTTCTCGAGCAAGTCCTGTGCAGCATTGTCGACGACTTCAGAAACCCGAATGAAGCACTTTGGTGGGCTTGCTCTTGCTGTCGCTCTGGTAGACATGTTCACACTCTTCCGGGAGAAGGAAATGTATATGCCCATACAAGGAATTCTGCCTTTTATGATGTCATACAGGGTCATACTCATAAAAAAAATCTCTGAAACTTATATGAACCTGGAAGGAGTGTATTTGGCACAGAAAGCATGTATATTTAGTAGGGCTGGGCAAGTTAACGCATTATTATCGCGTTATTGATTAACGCCGACAATTATTTTATCGTGAATTAACAGTTTTTTTTTTATTATGAAAGTCCATTGCTCACATACAGACAAACCATGGGTCACAGGAGGGGTGGGATGTTGATCAGTACTGGCTTGGGATGGGTGTCATCACGCGACTGCAGCAGCGCTCACGACTTCATAAGCGGGAAATAGGAAGTGTCCGATAGCACGTGAAGACAGCAGAGAAGCACTCTCGCTCAGCACAGTGGAGTGCATGGTTTTGTTAACTTTGAGGTTTATTATTTTGAGGCGTCTGGGACGTGGTAACACGCGTCCCTCTCACAATATATTGCTTTGCAGATCTATCACTTTTGCCGCTCAGAAATGTACACGCAATCATGCTGCACGTAGCCAGAATCAGAAGTTCCGCGCTCCGGTGCGGTTAGCGCTCACACTACATGCGTACCGCGCCCGAACCCAACTGAACCGCGCTCTGGCCCACCTCTTCCAACCGAGCCAGGGCCGACTAAACGAACCGCGCCCGAGCGCGGCACGGAGCGATCATACTAGTCAAACGAACCGGGCTTTGGGGGTCAAACGCGCTCGGGCACGGTTAAGATTGCCTAGTGTGAGTACACCCTTATTCTCCCGCATCCCGCACTCACGAGTCTCTCTACCCACCCGCACCCGCACTTGCCCATCAAGTGTTGTCCCGCGCCGCACTCTGCTGTGTTAAGTCCTGCAATAGTGCAGGTCTCTACTCGGAAGGTGCCTGTTATAATGTTATGATGGAGGCTCTGGACTCTGAGCATAACTTGTTTTTCTATAACAAACTATAAAATATTTTCTATAAAAACGTTAATGCCCTGGCAGTGGCAAATA